>NW_022060262.1:85000-115000 GCF_007364275.1 Archocentrus centrarchus | reverse complement strand
ACTCAATAATGAGGACAAGAAGCCGCAACCACCCTCCCACGGGATCTAGAGGCAGCCAGAGAAAGACCCAGGGGACCCGGGCCATCCACAGCCCACCAGGAGCACAGAAGACTCAAGACCACACATTCCAATGGCAACTGTGCGCATACCCGAGAGGAGGAAGAACCTATAGTGCTATTAAAATTGGGGGGACAGATGTAGAATAGAATAGAATGCCTTTATTGTCATTATACAGGATGTACAATGAGATTGGAGGGCCACTCCTGTTCGGTGCCATGCAACAGAAAATCAAACTCTCTAAAATAAAAATAAAAATATTATAATCTAGTATAATCTAGACATATACAGAAAATAAACAATGTAAAAAATATACAAAAAAGTAGAATGTATAAAAATATATACATACATTGGTGCATCTGTACATTGTAAGAAAAGTAAATAAGTGTATACATATAATAATGAAGATGATGAATATTGCACTTGGTGAATGAATATTTCACTAGTGAATGAATACTGGATATTACACAATATAGGAATGTTAGATATTGTTCAGTATGAATAATATAATATTGCACAGAGATGTGGGTGTTGCACAGTTACAGTGGGTGACTGTGTGAGTTCAGGGTGGTGATTGCTCTGGCGAAGAAACTGTTCTTGAGTCTGTTTGTTCTGGCTTTGATGCACCTGTAGCGCCTGCCAGAGGGCAGCAGGTCAAACAGGTCAAAGCCAGGGTGTGAGCTGTCCTTGATGATGTTCCTGGCTCTGCTGATGCAGCGGGAGGTGTAGATGTCCATCAGAGAGGGGAGAGGGCAGCCAACGATTCTTTGTGCTGTCTTGACTACCCTCTGAAGCCTGACCCTGTCTCCCTCAGTGCAGCTGCAGTACCATACTGTGATACAGTAGGTCAGCAGGCTCTCAATGGATGAGCGGTAGAAGGTCAGCAGCAGGTTTGAGTCCAAGTTGTTCTTCCTGAGGACCCTCAGGAAGTGAAGCCTTCTTGATAACAGCTGTGATTATCTGACCAAGAGAGATCAGCAGAGATGAGGACACCAAGAAACCTGAAGGTGTGGACCCTCTCCACACGCTCACCGTTGATGTAGAGGGGGGCTGGGTCAGTCCTGTGCTTCCTGAAGTCGATGATGATCTCTTTGGTTTTCATGTTGTTCAGTGCCAGGTTGTTCTCTGAACACCAGGCTGTCAACTTCAGGACCTCCTCTCTGTAAGCTGCCTCATCTCCCCTTGAGATGAGTCCGACCACTGTGGTGTCGTCAGCAAATTTGACGATGAGGTTGTTATTGTGGGCCGGACTGCAGTCATGGGTGTAGAGGCAGTACAGGAGGGGGCTCAGCACACAGCCCTGTGGGGAGCCAGTGCTCAGTGTGCGGGTGGAGGAGAGATGGGGGCCAAGTCTCACAGTCTGGGGCCGGTTGGTTAAGAAGTCCTTGATCCAGGAGCATGTGAGAGGGGGGAGGCCCAGGGTGTGCAGTTTGGTGGTGAGAATGTCCGGGATGATTGTGTTGAACGCTGAGCTGTAATCCACAAAGAGCATGCGAGCGTAGCTCTGCTGCTGCTCCAAGTGGCTCAACAGAGTGGAGAGCTACAGCGATGGCGTCCTCTGTGGATCTGTTTGCATGATATGCAAACTGATGGGTGTCGAAAGTGGGGGGCAGATGGTCTTTGATGTGCTGGAGAACCAGCCTCTCAAAGCACTTCATGATGTGAGGGCCACAGGGCGGTAATCATTTAGGCTGGTGACAGATGACCTTTTGGGCACGGGGATGATTGTGGCTGTTTTTAGGCAGGGGTGGATGACTGCTTGGGCCAGGGAGAGGTTGAAAATCCTGGTGAGAATCAGGGTGAGCTGGTGGGCACACGCTCTGATCACCTTGCCAGGTACTCCGTCTGGTCCGGCAGCCTTCCTGGGGTTCACTGCCAGGAGCACGCGCCGTACCTCATGCTCCTGGACAGTGAGTGGGGTGCAGCCTGGTGGGGGGGGGCAGGACTGGAGCAGATGGGTGGTCCTGAGGTGTCTCAAAGCAAGCAAAGAAACAGTTAAGTTCCTCTGCTAGTGACACGCTCAGGTCTCCTGCAGTCACATCACAGCCTCTGAAGTTTGTGATGTTCTGAATGCCCTGCCACACCTCCCGTGTGTTATTGCTGGACAGATGGGACTCTATTCTCCTCCTGTAGTCCGTCTTTGCTTTTTTAATTCCTCTTTTCAGGTCAGCTCGAGCAGCACTGTACAGAGCTCTGTCGCCTGACCTGAAGGCAGCATCACGGGTTTTGAGGAGTGAACAGACCTGGCTGTTCATCCAGGGTTTCTGGTTAGGGAAAACCCGGATGTTTTTGCTAACAGTCACATTTCCGATACAGAACTTAATGTAGTCCAGTACCGTCCCTGTGAATGTTTCTAGGTCCTCGTGTTCAAATAAGTCCCAATCTGTGTATGCAAAGCAGTCCTGTAGGTCGGAGAGTGCATTTTCAGGCCAGGTTGTAATGGTTTTTACAGTAGGCCTGGCTCTCTGTCTGAGGGGGGTGTATGCTGGGGTGAGCAGCAGGGAAAGATGGTCGGACTGGCCGAGGTGGGGGAGGGGTTTGGCTCTGTAAGCGTGCTTAATGTTGGAGTAAACATGGTCGAGAGTGTTCTCCCCTCTTGTAGAACATTTGACATGTTGGTGGAATTTCGGGAGTACAGTCTTTAAGTTGGCCTTGTTAAAGTCTCCCGCGATAATAAGAACACCGTCGGGGTGGACCCGCTGCTGTTCGTTAATGGCGTTCAGCAGGAGAGACAGCGCCATGCTAACGTTAGCATCGGGAGCTATATACACAGCGGTGACGATCACTACTGTTAGCTCTCTGGGTAGAAAAAAAGGCAGACATCTTACAGACATGTACTCGAGGTCTGGGGAACAATGTTTGTCTATGTCTGTGTAGATTCTCAGTTATCCAGGTCATAGTAGTCTCTGGAGCTTGAAAAAGGCGACTGGACTTCTTTTTGTTTCTTGAAGACGTTTCACCTCTCATCCGAAAGGCTTCTTCAGTTCTCAACCAAATGGTGGAGAGACCCAGGTATTTAAACCCCTGTGGGCGTAGTCCCCTGGAGGTGGTTATGACCCTCTATTGATCATGTGCTTGAACACACGTGCCCAGGTGTGAAGGGGGCGTGGGTCATATTTAATCAGTGGTTTCAGTTGAAACCAATTTAGGACTCCGCTCCATTGTTTCCTGTGGCCTATTGAGGTCACTGGAACACAGGTGTGAATGGGGGTTGAGACGTCTGGGAAGGGAGCTCAGGACAGCACTGTAAGCGGGGGAAAGTTGGTGACGTAATCCACCTCCTCTGTTCAATGATGGTTGTTCACAGTGGACATAGATGGCTTCTTTCTCTCCTCTTTCAAACCATCTGTTTTCCCTGTCCAAAATGTGGACATTGGCATCCTCAAAAGAGTGCCCTTTTTCCTTCAGATGCAGATGTACTGCTGAATCTTGTCCTGTCGAGGTGGCTCTTCTATGTTGTGCCATTCGTTTGTGAAGAGGCTGTTTGGTTTCACCAATGTAGAGGTCCGAGCATTCTTCACTGCACTGAACAGCATACACTACATCGCTGATCTTGTGTTTGGCGGGTTTGTCCTTGGGATGAACCAGTTTTTGTCTTAGGGTATGACTTGGTTTGAAGTATACTGAGATGTCATGCTTGGAGAAAATTCTTCTGAGTTTCTCTGACAAGCCTGACACATATGGGATGACAATGTTGTTCCTCTTGTCCTTCCCATTCTCTGTAGTTTGTGTTTGGCCTTCATTCCTGTGCATCTTAGCTGATTTGATGAAGGCCCAGTTGGGGTAACCGCATGTTTTGAGGGCTTTCTTAATGTGTGTGTGTTCCTTATGCTTCCCTTCTGCCTTAGAGGGAACACTTTCCGCACGGTGTTGTAGGGTCCTGATCACCCCAAGTTTGTGTTCCAGAGGGTGGTGGGAGTCAAAGAGGAGATACTGGTCTGTGTGTGTGGGCTTCCGGTAAACTTCAATGTTGAGGCTTCCATCTTCCTCGATAAGCACCGCACAGTCCAGGAATGGTAACTTGTTATCTCTGGTGTCCTCCCTGGTAAAACGTATGTATTTATCCACTGAGTTAATGTGACGAGTGAAGGCTTCTACTTCTTGGGTTTTGATTTTGACCCAGGTGTCATCTACATATCTGTACCAGTGGCTAGGTGCCTTCCCTTTGAAAGAACCAAGAGCTTTACTTTCCACTTCCTCCATGTAAAGGTTGGCTACAATGGGAGACACTGGGGAGCCCATGGCACATCCATGCTTCTGTCTGTAGAATCCATCATTGTATTTAAAATATGTTGTGGTAAGGCAGAGATCTAAAAGTGCACAAATCTGATCTGGGGTGAAGCTGGTTCTGTTCAGTAAGGAATCGTCTTCCTGTAGTCGTCTTCTGACGGTCTCCACTGCCTCAGTTGTAGGTATGCAAGTGAAAAGTGAAACCACATCAAAGGACACCATGGTTTCATCTGGATCCAGTACAAGATTCTGGACCTTGTTAGTAAAATCTGTAGAGTTTTCAATGTGGTGGGGTGTGATGCCAACAAGCGGTGATAAGATGGTGGCGAGGTGTTTGGAAATGTTGTAGGTGACCGAGTTTATACTGCTGATAATGGGTCGAAGTGGGACTCCTTCTTTGTGGATCTTTGGGAGTCCATAAATGCATGGAGTGGCTTCTCCAGGGTACAGGCGGTAGTAAGTGGGGCGGTCAATGGCTTTTTCCTTTTCAAGTTGTTGCAGGCAGCAAACAACTTTTTTCTTGTAGTTGCTTGTGGGATCACGTCTCAAGACCTCATAAGTATTGTTGTCACTGAGGAGTGTAGTAATTTTGTTGTGGTAATCCGATGAATTCAGCACAACCGTGCACCTCCCCTTGTCGGCTGGCAGTATGGTGATGTTTTGATCCTTGCTTAGGGCTGTGATGGCCTTCTTCTCCTGAATGGTGAGGTTGGATGGACGAAGTCTTGCACTGGAGAGAGTGGCTGAAACTTTCATCCTGATCTGTTCTGCTACAGGATGAGAAAGTTTGTTATTTCTTATAGCGGTTTCTGTTGCTGTGATGAGGTCTACTATAGGAAGCTGTTGTGGGGCTATGGCAAAGTTGAGTCCTTTGGCTAGCACATTTTCTTCTGGTTTGGTGAGGACCCTGTCTGATAGGTTCTTCACCCACTTTCCTTGGTTTCCATTGCTTATCGTGTCGTCCTGTTTGTTAACAGATGAATGGTATGCCTTGGTTTGCAGAGTTTGAAATTTACGTAGTTGTCTTTCCTTGCCTTTGATGTGTTGTGCGAGCTGGGCTTTGTCCACAAATGTAGAAACTTCTTCTGCGATGGTGTGAGGTAAGAGTGATGAGAGTTTCTGCTGAGTCTGGTGGATTTTGTTCTGGAGTGCATCTATGGTGAAATGGACCTGTCTTATCCTTTCACTTAAAAGGTGGTTCTGTGCTCTCCATAGAATTTGGTCAGCTCTATGTCCTTTTACTGTGGACCCAAGGTGCAAACTCTTGGGAACCAGTCTGGACTGTCTGCATCTCAAGTTGAAACGAAGGTGGTTCCTGTAGTCCGCTAGCTTTCTTGAGTCCCTTTCATACTCCCGCACCAATTGAAGGGTGTTCCTCCCAAAGTGCAAGGCAATATGTCTGTGTAGATTCTCAGTTATCCAGGTCATAGTAGTCTCTGGAGCTTGAAAAAGGCGACTGGACTTCTTTTTGTTTCTTGAAGACGTTTCACCTCTCATCCGAAAGGCTTCTTCAGTTCTCAACCAAATGGTGGAGAGACCCAGGTATTTAAACCCCTGTGGGCGTAGTCCCCTGGAGGTGGTTATGACCCTCTATTGATCATGTGCTTGAACACACGTGCCCAGGTGTGAAGGGGGCGTGGGTCATATTTAATCAGTGGTTTCAGTTGAAACCAATTTAGGACTCCGCTCCATTGTTTCCTGTGGCCTATTGAGGTCACTGGAACACAGGTGTGAATGGGGGTTGAGACGTCTGGGAAGGGAGCTCAGGACAGCACTGTAAGCGGGGGAAAGTTGGTGACGTAATCCACCTCCTCTGTTCAATGATGGTTGTTCACAGTGGACATAGATGGCTTCTTTCACTCCTCTTTCAAACCATCTGTTTTCCCTGTCCAAAATGTGGACATTGGCATCCTCAAAAGAGTGCCCTTTTTCCTTCAGATGCAGATGTACTGCTGAATCTTGTCCTGTCGAGGTGGCTCTTCTATGTTGTGCCATTCGTTTGTGAAGAGGCTGTTTGGTTTCACCAATGTAGAGGTCCGAGCATTCTTCACTGCACTGAACAGCATACACTACATCGCTGATCTTGTGTTTGGCGGGTTTGTCCTTGGGATGAACCAGTTTTTGTCTTAGGGTGTGACTTGGTTTGAAGTATACTGAGATGTCATGCTTGGAGAAAATTCTTCTGAGTTTCTCTGACAAGCCTGACACATATGGGATGACAATGTTGTTCCTCTTGTCCTTCCCATTCTCTGTAGTTTGTGTTTGGCCTTCATTCCTGTGCATCTTAGCTGATTTGATGAAGGCCCAGTTGGGGTAACCGCATGTTTTGAGGGCTTTCTTAATGTGTGTGTGTTCCTTATGCTTCCCTTCTGCCTTAGAGGGAACACTTTCCGCACGGTGTTGTAGGGTCCTGATCACCCCTAGTTTGTGTTCCAGAGGGTGGTGGGAGTCAAAGAGGAGATACTGGTCTGTGTGTGTGGGCTTCCGGTAAACTTCAATGTTGAGGCTTCCATCTTCCTCGATAAGCACCGCACAGTCCAGGAATGGTAACTTGTTATCTCTGGTGTCCTCCCTGGTAAAACGTATGTATTTATCCACTGAGTTAATGTGACGAGTGAAGGCTTCTACTTCTTGGGGTTTGATTTTGACCCAGGTGTCATCTACATATCTGTACCAGTGGCTAGGTGCCTTCCCTTTGAAAGAACCAAGAGCTTTACTTTCCACTTCCTCCATGTAAAGGTTGGCTACAATGGGAGACACTGGGGAGCCCATGGCACATCCATGCTTCTGTCTGTAGAATCCATCATTGTATTTAAAATATGTTGTGGTAAGGCAGAGATCTAAAAGTGCACAAATCTGATCTGGGGTGAAGCTGGTTCTGTTCAGTAAGGAATCGTCTTCCTGTAGTCGTCTTCTGACGGTCTCCACTGCCTCAGTTGTAGGTATGCAAGTGAAAAGTGAAACCACATCAAAGGACACCATGGTTTCATCTGGATCCAGTACAAGATTCTGGACCTTGTTAGTAAAATCTGTAGAGTTTTCAATGTGGTGGGATGTGATGCCAACAAGCGGTGATAAGATGGTGGCGAGGTGTTTGGAAATGTTGTAGGTGACCGAGTTTATACTGCTGATAATGGGTCGAAGTGGGACTCCTTCTTTGTGGATCTTTGGGAGTCCATAAATGCATGGAGTGGCTTCTCCAGGGTACAGGCGGTAGTAAGTGGGGCGGTCAATGGCTTTTTCCTTTTCAAGTTGTTGCAGGCAGCAAACAACTTTTTTCTTGTAGTTGCTTGTGGGATCACGTCTCAAGACCTCATAAGTATTGTTGTCACTGAGGAGTGTAGTAATTTTGTTGTGGTAATCCGATGAATTCAGCACAACCGTGCACCTCCCCTTGTCGGCTGGCAGTATGGTGATGTTTTGATCCTTGCTTAGGGCTGTGATGGCCTTCTTCTCCTGAATGGTGAGGTTGGATGGACGAAGTCTTGCACTGGAGAGAGTGGCTGAAACTTTCATCCTGATCTGTTCTGCTACAGGATGAGAAAGTTTGTTATTTCTTATAGCGGTTTCTGTTGCTGTGATGAGGTCTACTATAGGAAGCTGTTGTGGGGCTATGGCAAAGTTGAGTCCTTTGGCTAGCACATTTTCTTCTGGTTTGGTGAGGACCCTGTCTGATAGGTTCTTCACCCACTTTCCTTGGTTTCCATTGCTTATCGTGTCGTCCTGTTTGTTAACAGATGAATGGTATGCCTTGGTTTGCAGAGTTTGAAATTTACGTAGTTGTCTTTCCTTGCCTTTGATGTGTTGTGCGAGCTGGGCTTTGTCCACAAATGTAGAAACTTCTTCTGCGATGGTGTGAGGTAAGAGTGATGAGAGTTTCTGCTGAGTCTGGTGGATTTTGTTCTGGAGTGCATCTATGGTGAAATGGACCTGTCTTATCCTTTCACTTAAAAGGTGGTTCTGTGCTCTCCATAGAATTTGGTCAGCTCTATGTCCTTTTACTGTGGACCCAAGGTGCAAACTCTTGGGAACCAGTCTGGACTGTCTGCATCTCAAGTTGAAACGAAGGTGGTTCCTGTAGTCCGCTAGCTTTCTTGAGTCCCTTTCATACTCCCGCACCAATTGAAGGGTGTTCCTCCCAAAGTGCAAGGCAATATGTCTGTGTAGATTCTCAGTTATCCAGGTCATAGTAGTCTCTGGAGCTTGAAAAAGGCGACTGGACTTCTTTTGTTTCTTGAAGACGTTTCACCTCTCATCCGAAAGGCTTCTTCAGTTCTCAACCAAATGGTGGAGAGACCCAGGTATTTAAACCCCTGTGGGCGTAGTCCCCTGGAGGTGGTTATGACCCTCTATTGATCATGTGCTTGAACACACGTGCCCAGGTGTGAAGGGGGCGTGGGTCATATTTAATCAGTGGTTTCAGTTGAAACCAATTTAGGACTCCGCTCCATTGTTTCCTGTGGCCTATTGAGGTCACTGGAACACAGGTGTGAATGGGGGTTGAGACGTCTGGGAAGGGAGCTCAGGACAGCACTGTAAGCGGGGGAAAGTTGGTGACGTAATCCACCTCCTCTGTTCAATGATGGTTGTTCACAGTGGACATAGATGGCTTCTTTCACTCCTCTTTCAAACCATCTGTTTTCCCTGTCCAAAATGTGGACATTGGCATCCTCAAAAGAGTGCCCTTTTTCCTTCAGATGCAGATGTACTGCTGAATCTTGTCCTGTCGAGGTGGCTCTTCTATGTTGTGCCATTCGTTTGTGAAGAGGCTGTTTGGTTTCACCAATGTAGAGGTCCGAGCATTCTTCACTGCACTGAACAGCATACACTACATCGCTGATCTTGTGTTTGGCGGGTTTGTCCTTGGGATGAACCAGTTTTTGTCTTAGGGTGTGACTTGGTTTGAAGTATACTGAGATGTCATGCTTGGAGAAAATTCTTCTGAGTTTCTCTGACAAGCCTGACACATATGGGATGACAATGTTGTTCCTCTTGTCCTTCCCATTCTCTGTAGTTTGTGTTTGGCCTTCATTCCTGTGCATCTTAGCTGATTTGATGAAGGCCCAGTTGGGGTAACCGCATGTTTTGAGGGCTTTCTTAATGTGTGTGTGTTCCTTATGCTTCCCTTCTGCCTTAGAGGGAACACTTTCCGCACAGTGTTGTAGGGTCCTGATCACCCCAAGTTTGTGTTCCAGAGGGTGGTGGGAGTCAAAGAGGAGATACTGGTCTGTGTGTGTGGGCTTCCGGTAAACTTCAATGTTGAGGCTTCCATCTTCCTCGATAAGCACCGCACAGTCCAGGAATGGTAACTTGTTATCTCTGGTGTCCTCCCTGGTAAAACGTATGTATTTATCCACTGAGTTAATGTGACGAGTGAAGGCTTCTACTTCTTGGGTTTTGATTTTGACCCAGGTGTCATCTACATATCTGTACCAGTGGCTAGGTGCCTTCCCTTTGAAAGAAGGGAAGGCACTATTGATCATGTGTTCAAGCACATGATCAATAGAGGGTCATAACCACCTCCAGGGGACTACGCCCACAGGGGTTTAAATACCTGGGTCTCTCCACCATTTGGTTGAGAACTGAAGAAGCCTTTCGGATGAGAGGTGAAACGTCTTCAAAAAAGAAGTCCAGTCGCCTTTTTCAAGCTCCAGAGAATGTTTGTCTATGATTGTTCCGTGGTTACACCAGTCCTCATGCACGTAAATACAGAGACCCCCCTCCCCTGCTCTTACCGGAGTCCTTGGTCCGATCTCCGCGTAGCAGAGTGCGGCCTGCTAGCTGCACGCTAGCATCGGGAATCTGCGGGTTTAGCCAGGTCTCGGTGATAATCATTACACAGCAGTCACGAACATAGCGATTTCCAGCCAGCTCTAACTCTAGGTTGTCCGTTTTATTTACCATGGATCTGGCATTGGAGAGATACAGGCTCGGCAGAGGAGGCCTGTGTGGTTGGCATTTCAGCTTCAGCATAAAGCCAGACCTGCAGCCCCGCTTCTGCTTCCTCTCCCTCCGCCGTCGGCGGCGCCTTCCAGACCCGATAACAATTCACGGAGCACCCGGCGGTCTCGCTATGTCGTCTGGGATGTTATGAGTGTAGTGAAAATCACTCGATACTGATATCTTGTGCCGGTAGCCAATGTCCACAAGATCCTGGTGTGTGTAGCAGTTGTTTGTGGAGACAAATGCACCAAAACTAACAAATATGAAATACAAAAAGTACAAAAAAGAGCACCGAGAGGAAGAGCCGTGAGCGGCTGCGTCTGTGCGCGCCGCCATCTTGGATATATTGGATATATATAACATGCGCACTGGACAACAGCGCCCATCCACACCATCCCCCTAAGGCCCTCAATGTCTAAGATGTAGATAAAATTGAGGAGCAGGCAACAGCGAACAAATAAGTGGGGCAGGGAAGGCAGGTCCAGGGCCTGCAGTGGCCACACCCCCAGGGCACCGCCGTGCCCAAGGCCAGCACCCACCAGCCACACCGTAGACAGACACAAACATGCATACCTACACACACACACACACACACATATACACACACACATATATACACACACACCTACACCCACACATACACACACACACAAAAAGACGACAACAAACAACACGCCCACACTCAAAAGACAACAGCAAACATCCTATCCACACACATACACAAACACAGTGGTCCCAAGTCCAGGACCAACCAGTCCCCCGTGAGAACCGCTGCCCCCACACCTGAGCGCCCCACCCCCCAGAGGACATGCGGGCACCCCAGCATCCCGGAATGCCGGCCAGACATCCCGACGTAGGCCAACCCACCCCACACGGCGGTGCGCCCAAGGGTGCACAGACCCCTCCAGCACAGGAAGGGGCCCAGCCTGGAAACGGGCGACCCCGGGCACCAGGGCCCCAGACCCACACCCTAACCCCCGCAGAGGGGGCCGGCCACCCGGCCCAGGGCTAGCCCCCACCACCACAGGCACCCCAGCCCCCAACCCAAAGGCCATAAGAGCATCCATCCAAGCCCCTCCACCAACCAGGGCCCGCACACAGACACCCCAAAATGGTAGCCACAGTCCTCCAGTCCGGGAACCATCAGACACCCGGGCCCCCCGGCCCGCCCCCAACCACCCGCCAGGCCCCAGAAGAGACGAGACTACAGCCAATCACCCCCACTAAATGATGGAATTGATCAGCGGGGACCAGAGATAATCAAATTTGTCCAATTGTTTTTTTGAGTTTGCAGACATTCTCGCTAGACTAATGTGATCAAAAAGTAAATTTCTATAGTGAGTAATAGGGTTTAATCCCGGGATCCGGGATTCCCGGGAAATGCGATCAGAACCATTTCCCGTTTCCCGGGAAACGTTAGACGGGAAACCGGGAAAAAAGTCACGCGCGTCGATTTGACTTTCAGAAAGAAAAGAAAGCTTCAGAATGTTAAATTTAAGGAAATATTGAGAGAAGGGTTCGTTTAATGCGAAAAGCATTACTCTTCATTTCAGGCACGTTCAGCCTCCGTTTAAGGCTTCAGCCTTCATCTCAAGCGTTTTAATAGAGGTATTACACAGTTGTACTTTTTTCCTCTTTAATTTGTTGAAATCGTAGGCAATGTGTTTACCCTAAGGTATTTTGTATTATATAATTTTATATTATTATATATTACTATATTGCATTATATAGCCTATAAAATATGCCTGCCCTGAACAATAAAGAAATATCTGTTTAACTTCGAGTGTTTCTTTTCCTCGTTTGCAGCCGCTTACTAACAATCATGAATTAGGATACAGGCCTAATGTGTGAAGAAAGTATCATGAAATAGATTGCTTTAACATATTTCGCTTTTAAAATGGAGTTGAGTAAAATGTATATTTTTTAGGCTATAAGGATTGGCCAGTTTTTCAAAAGACGATTCACAGCAAACCTACTTTAACCCTCAGACACGGTGTTATAAATTTGCTGTTGCCAGAATGGCAATGACCAAGTCGTGGAGCATTACTCAAGGCCCTGTGTTATGCCATATTATAGTGTAGTACGGTAGTTAACTTTTCAATGACTATTACAGCGTTCCATTGGTGGAGATATAGCGCAACAGATGTCGCCACGACAGCGTGGCTGAGCCTTTATCAATGCTGTGGAGATGAACCGTATTGTTTTGCACCAGCAGTTGTAAAATAGCTTGGTATAATTCCATGTACAATGGAGGAATATTCGAATTATATTTGTTAAGGGAGTGTTGAGGAACGATACAACACCGCATAGCTCGAGCACTCCAATGTCGAGATGTAGGTTTTATTGCGTTAATCAAGCCGACGTTGCCCCCTACTGGGCATAACAGGACATAGCTGGAAAGCTACCTCTACAATATCACAATAGGTTAAGGCCGACACAGGCTACAGAAGGCCTAATTAAAATAAAAAAATAAATAAACTTTTTCCCGGGATTCCCGGGAAATGGCTCGTCATTTCCCGGGATTTGATTCATGTCATTTTCGGGAAAAATATTAAACCCTAGTGAGTAATACATAAATCAGTTTTTGATTTCCAATTCATGAGGATAGTTTTCTTAGCGATGCATAAGGCAGTAAGAACTAAATGTGACATATTTGCTTCCATATCTAATTCACTTACATCACCTAAGATGCGCAGTTTGGGTGAGGCTGGGATATCACAATTAAACCATGTGGATAAGTCTTCACATATCTTCTGCCAGAACCTTTGAACAGGCACGCAAGACCATATAGCATGCATGTAATTCTCAGCGTGCTCGCCTGAACAGTGGGTGCATATATTTGAGTGTCTGAGGCCCATTTGGAACATTCGTTGTCCTGTATAGTGTATTCTATGCAGAGTTTTGTATTGTATAAGTTGTAAATTTGGACTTTTAGACATTTTGAAGATGTTTAAACATATATTTGTCCAGAAGTTTTCACCTGGATTGATGGAAAGATCCCGCTCCCATTTTTCAGTTGGGAGGGAAATTGAATCATTAATTTTAAACAATAGCTTGTATATTTTTGATAGCAATTTAGGGGTACAGAGATTTAGAAATTCTGTTACCCATACAGGTATTTCCAAGTTCAGATCATTTAAATTAAATCTTGCCTGTATGATGGACCTCAGTTGCTGACATTCCAGAAATCTACTGCTGCTGATTCCATATTTTGATATAAGTTCTTGAAATGGAATAAAGTTTCCATCTTGAATAATGTGCTCTAAGTTATTTATACCCTTTTCATGCCATGACAGAAAATTCAGTATTTTCTTTTTCTGGCATATATCTGGATTGTTCCAAATGGGTGTCAGTTTACTTGGGATAAGTGAAGACTTAGTTATTTTTAAAAATTCCCACCAGGCTGTCAGAGAGGTGTTTATGTTAAGGCTTTTAAAGCAATTATCTTGCTTGACACAGGAGCTAATGAAAGGTAGATCAGAAATGTTTAGTTTTCCACAAAGTGCTTGTTCTAGGTCCAACCATGGGCTGTCCAGTAAACTTGGTTTGATCCATTTTGAAACATACTGCAACCTACTGGCTAAGAAGTAGTGATAAAAATTTGGTAGCTCTAGACCACCACTGCGTTTTGGCTCCTCCTGGCTCTGATTGGTTGTTTTTGACTGGGAGTGGTTCAGGGAGGAGGTGGAGAAGCTCGATTTTTTTTTTTTTTTCACAGACTGTCTCATACTGTCATGACAGTAAAAACCAGATAAAGTTACAGTGCTTCAGTTCTTAATGTCGATGATTGTTTGCCATTTTTTTCAGTTTTACACACTTTTGAAATAGCGTACGTGTTTACAGAGATTGTTGTTGAATTAACAACAACATAACTAAGTATTGTTTAATGAAAGGCACAGAAAAGTAAGGACTATTGTGATGAACTATGAATAACTGTTTTACATTCTGGGATAAATGATGGAAGTCACCCAGGAGTATTAAATAAAGATGGTTACATTTATTTGAGCTGTGAGTATTTAATATCTAGGTGATTTTATGGGAATGTGGATCTTTCAGGTTAATTTGAGAAGTGATTTTGATCACGTTTCACATTTTATTGTCATGTAGCGTCAGGCACTAGTCTTGGTCTTGTCTCGGTCTCGCCCTCCCTTGGTCTTTCCATTTGTTCTTGAGTGATCACTGAGTGATCATTTTGTATTCTAAAAGATTTGGTCTTGTCTCGGTCTCGGTTTAGGTGGACTTAACTACAACACTTCTCCTCTTGTGTTAAAGGGTGGCATTGAAATTCTCTTTTCTAGTTGTTCCATATTAATAGGTACACCACAATCTATTTGCTCCTCTCAGAGTCCTGGTTACCTATTAATGTTATCACTTTATGCAAACCAAATTAAACTGCTGGCGACAGTCAGAAAACTATTCCTCCACATCCTGTTTACTAGCTAAACTCCCAATCTGCCTGGGTTGGCGCCACTATACACTCCCCTTCATGACAAAACCCACGCTTTACGAGAACAGAACAGATTCATAATAGCAGGATAAACCAATAGAGCTTAATACCTTAAATTATAAAATAAACGATCAAGATCAAACACAAAGGGCTACAAACTAAAGATTATAACAAAATACTTAAATGTGGCTTTTGCCATTTGGCCGTGGGGGCTCCGTCTGGGGTCTCCCTCCTTCCTCCTCTGGGGTGTGCACGCGGTTGCAATCACGATGTGTGGTCTCAGGTCTTCTGAGCTCCTATTGGGCTGTGGATGGCCTGGGTCCCCTGGGTCCTTTCCTATTCGCCTCTGGATCACGGGGAGCATGATTGCAGTTTCTTATCCTCATTGAGGACGTTCCATGACAGAGGCGCATACACACACATTACTGCAAACAGCAAAATTGTGTGTGTTTGTGTGTGTGTGTGTGTGTGTGTGTGTATATGCATACGTATAGATATGTGAATGTGTGTATGTAGTTTTTCTTTGAATATGTTTTCTCTCCTTTCCCCCCCCCCTTTTTTTCTCTCTTTTTTTATCCCTTTTCTCTATCCCTTTCTTTATTGCCTGTCAGGCCTGGCATAAATAACTAAATAAAAAATAAAAATACAAACATTAACAAGAATAGCCTATAGAAAACTTATAGAGCTGTTCTTGTAAAAGGAAATGTGTTTAGTACATCAGTGCATTCGGATCATCATTATGATTGCGAAAACTGCCAGACATGACAGGCTTAAAAAAAATAAATAAATAAATAAATAAATGTGGCTTGATACATATATATTTAAAGACAAGCAAACTATTGGCCTGGGTTCTCTATAGCTCTAGTAAGGTATTTTGTCCCTCTCCCAGGATATGACCTCTGCTTGTGCATCTAAAATAGTCTGATCCAGGTGCTGTCCACAAGCTGCATCAAAAGCATGCTCCTTGACTTGAGCTCTAAAGAGGTTATGTGCATCACAGTTTTTTTTTTTTAAAGGGATACACTGTTCAACCTTTTCCATGAGACAGGACAAAGCAAATGAAAATTCCACAAGTGATTCTGCTTCCCCCTGTTTGTGTCATAGGAGCACAAAGTGAGCAGGCGGTTATGGCCGACTTCCTCCGCTCTCACAACATCCTGGTGGACATCGCCAGACCACGTGGCCCTTTGCGGTTCATTATCCCTGTGAGGAGGGGTTGCAGACGGAGACAGCGCAGAGAAAGGAGGCAGAAAAGAGGCGGCAGAGCCGGCGTTTTGGAGAGGCTACGTAAACGGCCTCGTAGACCTCCGCTACCGAGTGTTTTCCTCGCCAATGTAAGATCACTCCCGAATAAAATGGATGAGTTGAGACTGCTGGTGGCTACAAACAAGACCGTCAAGGAATGCTGCGTTTTGCTCTTCACTGAGACCTGGCTTCATTCATCCATTCCTGATGCAGCCATCGAGCTAGCCGGCAGGACATTGCACCGGCATGATAGAATGCGAACCTCCGGTAAGAGCAGAGGAGGGGGTGTGTGCTTGTATGTAAACAACAGCTGGTGTACAGACAGTATGACTGTGAACAGCCACTGCTCTCCAGACCTGGAGTACATGACTGTTAAATGTAGGCCCATCTATTTGCCTCCTGAATTCACATCTCCCCCTGATGCTAATGCTAACTCGGCTGTTAGTCTCTTACATGACATGGTTTGCAGTCAACAGAGCAGATATCCTGAGGCTGTACACATCATTGCAGGAGACTTTAACCATGTTGATTTAAAGACTGTTCTACCCAAGTTCCATCAGCATGTTAAATGCCCTACAAGAGGGAACAGCACACTGGATAAAGTCTACTCTACCATCAAGCTGGGTTTCAGGGCTGTGCCACTGCCACATCTGGGCCAGTCAGACCATCTGTCCCTGCATATGATTCCAGCATACACCCCCCTCAGCAAAACTGCTCTTTCTACATCTAAGACTGTTCAGACCTGGCCTGAAGGTGCCTCTCAACAGCTGCAGGACTGCTTTGAAACAACTGACTGGGATGTATTCAAGCACCAGGACGTGGGAGCAGTACTGATATGAGACCCACTGTGGTGGGTCTCATATCAGCATACTGGGACGAGGTGCAGCGGCTGTCAAGGTGGTACAGTGAGAATAACTTGATTCTGAACACCACTAAGACAAAGGAGATGGCAGTAGACTTTAGGAGAACAGCAGAAGTCATTCAACTTCTGTTCATTGAGGGGGGGTGAAGTGGAGCTGGTTTCAGATTTTCTGTTCCTGGGAGTACATCTGCAGGATGATTTGACCTGGAGTATTAATACCACCAGCATTGTCAGAAAGGCCCAACAGAGACTGCATTTCCTGAGGGTTCTTAAGAGCAACCATCTGACCCAGAATCTGCTGGTGTCCTTTTACCGTTGCTCTGAAGAGAGCATCCTGACCTACTGTCTGTGCGTGTGGTTCAACAGCTGCACAGCAGCAGAAAGGAAAACACTCCAGCGATTCATCAACACTGCTCAAAAGATCATAGGCTGTCCCCTGCCCTCCCTCCAGGAACTGTTCAATGCCCGCTGCCAGAGGAGGGCACAGAACATCCTCCAGGACCCCTCACACCCTGGACACTCCTTGTTTCAGCTACTGCCATCAGGCAGACGTTTCAGGACAATGATAGCCCTGGCATAAAAGCTGTTCCTCAGTCTATCACTGAACTGAACACTGTGTGGTTAAATGGACAGTGATGTGGGGTGGTAGTGCTGAGTGTGTGCATGCGTTGATGTGTTTATCGGGGCTCAATTCTTCTGTTAATTTATTGTTGTGTATTGTATTTTATTAATCATTTTTATCACTCATATTTTTATTATTTATTGTCTGAGGCACCTAGAAAGGAATGCATTTTAAATTTCGTTGTGCAACTTGTGTGTACAATGACAATAAAGATTCGGATTCAAATTCCGGTGCCAGTATTTGAACTGTTCAGCGGTTTTTCCACCACGAACGCACTCGGTGATCGGCCGAAAAACGGGTTCAACTCGGCTTCACAAGTTAGCTGGTCTCGAACAAGAATGCATGACGCAAGCGGCAGAAGGGCGTGACTCTGCCGTCTCAACATCAAGTTTTCTACCATATTACATGTGTATTACATGAGAAAAGCAAAGCGATTTTCACGGCTGTGAATTAGGTTGGGCTCTAAGGCTGAACTTGCTGCTTTGTATCAGTTCATATCACAGATAAAAGGACACAAAGTGCGTACTTGTCATCTTGCTCTAATTGCTGTCTGTGTTTCCCTCTGTGCTGCACACAGATGCTGCAGTAGTTTGGTTTGGACCCTAAAATGTGTTTGCAGCACAAGAAAGGGGAGTGTGTTCTCCCACGTTTGTGCTCTTCGGCTTCCGTGTTCAGACGAGGACCCGCCCACACTCATACGTAAAGGAGCGGTTCACAAAGCGCGGTGGAAACACGGGCCCGTTCTTAAGCGTTTTGCCAGTTCATTGAAACCAGCACCAGCACTGGCATCTCAGCGGTGGAAAGTAGTATACATACACTCTTAAACATACACACTCCTAAATAAAACTAGACCAACGTGAACAAGGGCAAAGACACGAATCCATGATGGGAAGCACACAGCAGGAATGGAAGACAAAGCCGGGGACAAGGATGCGACAACAAGCAGAGGACCCACAGGACTTAAATACACACGAGGGCTGATGAAGGGAGTGGACACACCTGGGAAACACAGGTGAAGAAAATAACACTAATGACAAAGGGGAAGCAAACTTGTACACTGCATACACGGACAAGAAGACTATCAAAATAAAACAGGAAGTGGACAAAGAAACAGAGATACGGGCTAGACACAACACACCAGGAAAACAGGGGAACTAGAAATCAAAACATAACCAAGCCATACATAACTACAGCTGCAAAATGGAGAACCAGAAAATGAAACAAAAAGAAACACAAAAAGGGAAAACAAAACTCAAATTAAAGTTCAACCAAAAACAACATGTCGATAGACCTAGGACCATGACACTTTCCTAGAAAAGAAATTCTATTTCAAAGAAACACAAGATTTAGTGCAGCCATAGAAGTCTTGGAAGACAGGACTTGCAATATAAAATAGTAATATTTTAATATTTGTTTTAGTGAAGCTATGAGTCACTTTATTGTGAAATAAATAAATATGCACTGGCTTTACTGGTATTCTTCTTTGCTTTTTTTTATTTTTGGTTGACTTTGGGATTTTTTTCCTCTGTCATCTTTCAGTCTCTTGTTTTAATAATATCTTCTCTCTCTATGAGAACAAAGAAATAAATCTCTTTAGTTTCTCTGAAGAGGAAACCACAGCACTGAAGCCCGCAGGCAGTCAGGAAGAAGGAGGGTTTCATTACCTGATGTGACCATGCACTGATCATAGACTTCATTAATATCATCAAGCAGCATGACAAACCGAGCGACTCTGCTGTGGCTGATCTGTAAGTCCACCTTTTGATTTCATCTCTGGGCTAAGAATTGAATATATAACCTTGTAGATTATACTGGATTTTTGAGTATTACAGCTGTTGTCACACATAATGCCTCTCCATAGGATAACTGAAAGAATCTAAGCTTTCTTGCGATAAGTAGCAACAAAAGAAAGAAGATTAAAAAAATTGTCTTACAATGTTTTTATTACAAAATACTAAACCTCTTAAGGTGTCAAATAGTGACTGTTAAGATTTTTTTGACTCAAACACATTCAAAGAAAGTGACTGAAACAAGCCAACATTGTGACCAGTGACAAGCCATAAGAGGTTGCTTTTTATTTAAGTTTTTCAAAACTATGAAAACAAAACCCCAAAGGCTTACTTTCTGATTTTTTCCCCATTGCATACATCTGGCCTGTTATATACATTACTGCATGGTTTGCTACTTCCTGTGCTCATTTGGCCAACCATCGGTGCATGTTTCCCACACTCTGCAGTGAAACCTCAAACTAACCCAACTTTCTTTATTTGTAGTTCTGATCTCACTGCTGAGCTGCACAACAAACCAAGGTGTGTAAACTTTTTCTATCACATTTTAAAGTGTTCATTTCCATACTTCCATAATCCTTTTTCTTATCCTGGGCCTTAATGTAGCCACTCAGTTCATACTCTGATGGAAACAAACTGTTTAGGGCTCCCTCCGCTTTAAGTGACTTTTCTTTGAAATACCTCCCCCTAACAAACAAGAGGTTTAAAAGGTAGGAAGATGTGGCTTCGGATTGAGAATTCCAAACAGCAGAAACACTAAACACAATGTGTTCTTCAAGGCCATTAAAGTGATCACTGATTAATCTCTTACACACTGCAGAAAGATTTTAAATTACCACAGAAAAGTGCAAAGCCTGGGGGATTCAAGTCCAGTCCACAGATACTGATTAATATAACTTTCATTTTATGCCTTCTATCATTAGTCTCATTATGGAGAAAGTAAAACATCCAGATGTGCAAGAGTAAAGAGATTGCTCATTAAGGGCAAACCTGCAGCTGACAGTAAATACTACATAGATGACTGGAATAACATAACTATGTAATTACTGTAGCTATATGACAAAAAGATGAAGACTATGTAAAACTCCAAATAATTCACCCTCAAGGGCATGTATGTGAAATGAGTGCTAAAAATATTAGGGACACTTTTCAAACATAACAGTACATTTAACATGTTAATGCAAAAAAAAGTGTTTGCAGAGATTATTTTGCTGGAACCACTTATTTGTTTTGTTGAAAACAGATTTGTATCATTCCCTCTTCCTCACAGCTTGTCTGACTGTGAGTCCCAGCAGCTCTCAGTTCTTTAAAGATGACTTTGTGTCTCTGAGCTGTGAGGAGAACGACAGCTCTGCTGGATGGACTCTGAGGAGAAACACGAGCAAGCGGCAGAGGATTCAGTGTGGAGACGGGTGGGGAAAACCAGCTGGTTCTTCCTGTAACATCAGCTACATTGACCCATTAGAAACTGGAGTTTACTGGTGTGAGTCCAGAGAGGGTGCCATCAGTAACATGGTTAACCTCACAGTCTCTGGTAAGCTGAGTATGTGGAGTTAGTGTTGATGAAGCTGTGTGTAAATGGATGAAATGCTGTAGTTTGTCTCTGTGTTGAGGTGGATCAGTGATCCTGCAGAGTCCTGTCCTCCCTGTGATGGAGGGAGATGACGTCACTCTGCTCTGTCAAACAAAGACCACTCCCTCCAACCTCCCAGCTGCTTTCTATAAAGATGGCTCCCTCATCAGGAAGCAGCCTACAGGTCACATGACCATCCAGCATGTTAACAGGTCTGATGAAGGCCTCTACAAGTGTGAGATCAGCGGTCATGGAGAGTCTCCATCCAGCTGGATCACTGTCACAGGTGAGGAGCTTCACTCTGATTTCAGTTCTTATTTTGTCCACACATCCACCTGACCAGGTGGAATTCTCTCTGCAGGTAGACCTGCAACCACAACCAATTCTGGACTCTTACCCTCTGTAACACCCCTCCTGCATTTTGATTTTACACTGATGCGCTACCTGGTGGTTTTCTTTCCGTACTTCATCTCCACTATCCACATGCTGTCTTTATATCGACGCAGAGCCACAGGTAACACTTTCATTCACTGACCAATCAACATGCTGATGATTAACTCCTTTCCATCTGAACTCTTCAGCTGATACAGTTTTCTAATGTTCACAGGAAATGACCTGCCTGTCTCTATGGTAAAACCCCAGTCCACACAGGCAGGGGACAGATTGGATCATGACTATGATGATGTCACTATAGAGCATCACTTCTGAATCTGCCTCCATGTTGATGGGAAGATCTTTAAAATTTCCAAATGAAGCCTGATGCTGTTTTCAGGTTAGATGGGAAATGTTCACAAATGTTTAAATATTTTAAGTATTTTCTGAGTGTGATCATCAGTCTTTGACTGTAGTTTTATTTGTTTCTCTATTTCTCTGTTTGCTGTCTCACTGGCCTATTTTGTGGCTCATTTACAAATAACGCAGTAGACCAAGCTTCCTTATTTGCTATTAAACCTAACAAATGCTTTGTGGAACACATTGGTCTTTAGCATATATATTCATAATTAAATGATAATGCACTGTCATCTACATAGAGGATAATACTAAGTGAGATACAACTTCACGTCACTCAAGAACCATTTAAAAAATTTTATTCACTGCTATATACAAGTTGTTGAACAGGATTTTTAGCACAACATGGATGTCTCAAAGTACTGAAAGATGTCTCCGGAGCTTGAAAAAGGTGACTGGACTTCTTTAAGTTTTATGAAGACTTTTGTGCTCCATTGGTAGTGTTTCTGGTTTGAAATTATATTTCAAAGTCTGTGAATGTTTGTATGTTTCTCAGTGCTGTTATTATAATTTATGTGTGCCTTTGCTTGTTGTAATGTACAGAAATGACCCTGTTATAAGTGATGTGAACTTATATCAGTCTATGGCTAAATGTATTTCCTGTATCATTACAGTAATTTTCAATAAATCTACAGATTGATGCCCCTTAGTGACCACATTTTCAGATGAACTCAGTTAACTAGTCTATGTCCATCAGAACAGTCACTTATGAAATAAATAAATCTGCCCTGGCTTTACCAGTATTCTCCTTTGCTTATTTTGTTGACTTGGGGATTTTTTTTTGTGTCATCTTTGAGTCTCTTGTTTTAATATTTTCTTTCTAAGAGAACATAGAAAAAAATCTCTTCACTTTCTCTAAAGAGGAAACCACAGCACTGAAGCCCACAGGCAGTCAGGAAAAAGAAGGGTTTTGTTACCTGATGTGACCTGATGTGTGCACTGATCATAGACTTCCCAATACTTCTCAGCTGTTTAAAGATGGCTTTGTGTCTCTGAGCTGTGAGGAGAACAACAGCCTCCTCAGAGCCTCCTCAGAGTCCATCCAGCTCTGCAGAGGACTCAGTGTGGAGTTGGGTGGGGAAAACCAGCTGGTTCTTCCTGTAACATCACTGCCATCCTCCCATGGGACAGTGGAGTTTACTGGTCTGAGTCCAGAGAGGGCATCATCAGTAACAAGGTTAACCTCACAGTCTCTGGTAAGCTGAGTGGACTTCTTGAAGTTTCTTGAAGATGTTTTGCCTCACATCTGAAAGGTGGAGAGACCCAAGTATTTAAGCCCCACTAGGCATATTCCCCTGGAGGTGTTTATGACCCACTACTGTTCATGTGCATTATCACATGCACCAAGGTGCGAAAGAGGGCGTCAGTCATTACAATCATCAGAGGTGACAAAAGTACAGACATTCTGGCTCACCAATGCTGGAAAACCGATGATCTCCTGGTATGAGGAATCTCGATTTCTGCTGCATTCCATCTGCCTGCATTCAGATGGTAGGGTCAGAATTTGGCATAAACAACATAAATGGATGCATTCATCCTTCCATGTGTCAATACATCAGGCAGGGTTAGGGTTAGAGGTTGGGAATACATCAGACTACTGTTGTTAGTGTAATGGTGTTCAAGTTATTTCTCACAAATAATTTGGAAAATAAAACATTTGGTAGATCACTGGACCTTCAAGGGCTCTCACACAGACTGCAAGACACAACTACACCAGGCTGTGGGGCCTGTTGACAGGAAGGTTTGTGTCAAACTATTCTGTCATGCTCTAGGACAATTTTGTAGTTTGCATTTAAGTTGTCCTGGTTGAAGACTCGACCTGTATTTGTCAGTATTTAATGCAAAAACTGGATGATTTAATGAGGTTCACTGGCTTGTAAGAATGCTCTGTTAATTTTTTTCTCTTCTTTTTGGTTTAAACTTTGTCCATAAATAAATGTTGTTTATTTTATTATTTGCTCCTATGTCTCTAAGGTTGTGGCAGGCCACCCTTTAGAAAAAAGCTAATTTCTGCTGCTTTTATCCATGATTTCTTTCTTTTGGTAATTACCCAGAGCTTGTGACCATAGATGAGAGTAGGGGCATAGATTGAACAGT
Source organism: Archocentrus centrarchus (assembly GCF_007364275.1). Lineage (NCBI taxonomy): Eukaryota > Metazoa > Chordata > Actinopteri > Cichliformes > Cichlidae > Archocentrus > Archocentrus centrarchus. The sequence goes on along the minus strand of NW_022060262.1, from coordinate 91,348 downwards.
AAATTGACAGTGTTCCTGTTATCCTCAGCTCTCTTCACAGACCAGTACCATGTCCACATCACTGCAAACGCTGCACAAATCTGCCTGTCAATTTCCCACTCTGCTCTCCCTCACTTAAATAAAACCCCTAAATACATGAACTACAGGAGGTAACAACTTGTCCCTGACCTGGAGTGAGCACTCTACTCAGACTTATTACCAGCAATGCAGACCAAATGCTCCTTACAGTTGTAAAGGGACTGAATGGGTTGTAATAACAGGCCAGACATCCCTTACTCCTGAAGCACCCCCATCAGACACCCAGATGGACAAGGTCACATGCCTTTTCCAAATCCACAAAACACGTAGACAGATTGGGCAAACTCCCATTCCCACGTACACTTGAATATCCTCAAAAAGGATAAAGAGCTGGTCCAGCATTCCATGGCCAGGATGAAAACCACATTGTTCCTCCTGAATCCGAGATTTAACTACATTGTGTGAGCAGAGCACTGCTTTCTGTTACGCATCACGAACCACACTTTGTGAAAGAGGACTCAAATGCAAAACCCAACACGTACGTAAGAGTTAACAACGTATTTAACAATGTATTTCACAAAGCACAAGCAGACAATAACTCGAAGTCTTCCATGAAGCTATGAGGCACTTGCATGAGAGTCCTGAGAAGGAGAGTTTGAATAAATGTGAGAATCAAGAGCCAGGGAATAACTGATAGAGGGGGGAAGACACAGGAGACCTTATTTAATATTACGTCAGCTTGAGGATTTTAATGAGTCAGCATGTTGATGGAATCCGTAGCTGTGGAAGGGGTGAGAGAGGGCAGGCAGGTGGTACCAAGCGGGTGTAATGATCCAAATCCTGAGATGGAGAAAAACACAAAAGATGGTTTTAGCACAAAGGAAAAACAGCAAAGATAAAACTGAACATGGAACCCCAAAACACCATAGGCTCCCATACAAAGGCCTAGTTACCACGAGAAGGTAGCAGACTCTCAGGCAAAGAGTAGGGGACTCTTCTGATCCTTAAGTACCCGATCCTTGACGAGCTGATGAAATCCCGGTGTGACCACCGACTGCCAAGAACCAGACTCTGCCCAAGGAAGGAGGATTAGCCCATCCCAACCCTTTCCAACCCCTACACCCATGAACACACGCCATGACACTTTTCCCTCGTGAGTCATCAGATGGTTTGCCACATCTCAATTTTTGTTTCAGCTACTGTCAGAGCTGCGCTCCATTTGGCCTGCTGATATCACAAGCTAACCAAGCCTGATAGGACTCTTCCTTCAGCTTGATGGCTCCATTCACAAAAGGTGTCCATCATCTAATTTGGAGACTATCAGGCACCTTGCCGCTGTTTCAGCAATGGAAGTGCAGAATATAGTCCATTCAGACTCAGTGTGCTCCAGTCTTCTTAAGAATGCTACTGAATTTCTGCTGGAGGCATCCTTCCACACAACCTGAGTCAATTCACCACCAGATGGTGAATAGTTGATAGCTCAACCTCTCTCTTCACCCAGCTGTTCAGAATATACAGCCTCAGAACAGCTGATACAGTTATAAAATTTATCATAGGCCTGTAACCTAGGGGGTCTTGATGCCATGTGCACTTATGAATACCCTTCTGTTTAAACATAAGGGTATTCATAAGGGAACATGAAGTTTGTTATGGTTAAATTATGGTTAGCACAGAAGTCCAATAACAGAACACCACTCATGTTCAGATTAGGTGGGCTGTTACTTCCACTCATACCCCTATAGGTCTCATTGTCATTGCTCATGTGAGCATTAAAATCTTCCACTAAGAAATTGAGACCGTAGATGGAGCACCCTCGAGCACTCCACCCCGCAACTCCAAGAAGGCTGGGTACTCGGAACTGTCAATAATTGCATAAGCACAGATGACAGTCAGAACCCATTCTCTGACCCCAAACCACAGGGAAACAACCCTCTCATTCACTAGGAGAAACCCCAAAGTACAGGCAATAACTTGGGGGTTACAGGATTACCCACCCCTGGCCACCACCTCTTGCTGAGTGCAACTCCAGGTTGGTTCTGAGTCCAGCTCCTCTCCAGGAGACTGGTTCAGGAGCCTAAGTCATGCATTAGGGTGAGCCCAACTGTATATAGCCATTATTTCTCAAACTCACCCCCCAACTCAGACTCCCTCCCCACCAAAGAAGTGATGTTATGTGTTCCAATCACCAGCCTCAGCATCTGGAGAATGGACCTCTGCCCCTGACTGCCGCACACAACACACGCTGCAACCAAACCATAAACACCTCCTGTGATTGGCTCCACCAGGTGCTGAGTCCACACAAGGCCGATCCCATGGACTAAGGCCCACAAACCCCTATACCACTGCAAGATTTTGAGTCAAGGAGGGATTTAAAGTAGAACCACTGCTTGTCCACATCAAAATGAGCCAGCTGAGATGGTTGGGGGATCTGATTAGGATGCCTCCTGGGTGAGGTATTGTCCTCCTAATGGGAGGACACTCCAGGGCAGACTCTGGACATGCTGCAGAGATTATGGTTACGGTCACACTGCAGCCTGAAGTGACCAATTCCGATTTTTTGTGAAATCCAATTTTTTTTTTTTTGCGTGGTTGTTCACATTCCCAAATATATGCGACTTGTATGTGATCTGTGTATGAACTGCAAACGAAGTGTCCCGCATGCGCAGTAGAGGATGTGATAATGTTACACGTAATAAGCTTGCTCAGTGTTTACGAAACTGAGTTTGTTTTCCTTCCTACTTTCGCATTAACAGGATGCAGAATAGTGACGTTTGTCGAGTATCAATGAGGTGCAGGTTGGATGAATGTGACCTGACCATATAGACACAGGTCACATTTGAAAAGATTGGATACGCATGAGTGTAAAAAAATCGGATTGGGTCACTTCAGGCTGCAGTTTGAATGTAGCCTATGGCTCTTGGCTGGCCTGCAAATGCTTTGAGGTTTCCCAGAATGAGCCAGACAACGTGGGTGGTGAAAAGGAGGCCTAGACTGCTCTACTTAGGCTGTTGCCTCCACAAACCAGCCCTGGATAAGCAGAAGAAAATGGATGGATGAATAGACATTGTACTATTTATTCATTCATCTTTCAGCCATCTTTTGTGAACCATTGAATGCCAGTTTTACAAAAGAACAAAGAACCTTTATCTTAAGCCGTTTTTACTTTTATTAGAATGTGTGGCTAACACTGACACCTCAAAGCAAGAAAGGTTCTGGATGTGTAGAACTTGCATATTTGCACCATTTCTACATGGGTTCTCTCCAGGTTCTTCAGCTTCCTCCAGCAGTCAAAAAAAGACGAAAGTTAAGATAACTTGTGATTTTAAGTTGCTTTAGCTCTGTGTAGTGACCTGTCCTGGGGCTACCATAACTCACACCTGAAGTTGGTTGGGATAAGCTTCATTATTCAGAAAGTGTTTGATTAATGGGTCAGTTGAGTTACAGAAGCTGTTTAAACCAGTCTGAACCAGACAAGCTGGGCATTTTTTTCTCACCACATTTTAGTGGTTAAAGCACAGAGAAGCTCTCAGGCTCAGTTTGAAAAACACCTCCATCTCATTTCCTCTTAACTGAACCACTGTGACAAACAGGATGAAAAAAATCAGCTTTTTTTTAATTAACATGTAATTTATCTCTTTTTCATTAACATTTTAGGATAAACATTAAAACAAAAAATCTGATGACAAGAACAGATTCAGTATGTGTGCTTATTTATTGGAAACAAACTATTTCTAATGAGGCTACATGATCATAAAACAACACCACACACACTCACAGAGTCAGGAAGGAGGAGGGTTTTACCAGATGTGACTATGACCTCACCAACATGTGTATAATATACTCAAGAGAAACAATGGAAGAAACAGCTCTGCTCTGGCTGCTTTGTAAGTACAACATGTTTAACAAAAAAACTACATAATTCCTCTGCAGTCCTGATGTCTTAATATGTTTGAAGGTTTGTTTATAGAGTTTGGTCCCAATAACTTTTCATTTCATTTAACATGTTCTTATAGCATTTCTTAGTTCCTGGGATTTTTATTTACTTTTTTAAGGTCTGAAAGCATTAATAAAAAGCTTTTTCAAAACAAAAGCCTTTAAAAAGTCAATTTTACAATAAAAGCGAAAGTGATTGTTGTAAATAAAACGTTGCCCTGCAGCACAGTCACAGATTTTAGGGACTGAATTAGATGTTTTTAAAACACTTTCTGTCTGCTAAGATCAGTTTTGTATTAGCAATGTTTCCAGCTTCAAAACATGACTTTTTTTGCTGTGAAAAAGGGCAGCTTCATGATGAGCTTAATAAAGCCAAACAAGCACCCCCATTCGAGATGTGTGGAGTTAAGAGTTAAAAGTGGGCTTTTGTGATGCGCTGCAGGCTTTAACACACCGTGCATGCCTTCCTGAGTCTGAAACCTCAAAGTATTCTGTCTTTTCTCTTCAGCTGTGACCGCACTGCTGAGCTGCACAACAAACCAAGGTTAGTAAGTAGGTCAGATCTTTATCTTGTCTGAAGATAACTCCATATGAAAATACTGTAGTTTTACAGTTTTTCAATCTCATGCACATTTGTGATTGAGGTTGCTGTACTATTAGTGTCTGTTTCAAAGTAAGAGGATCCAGTATTATGAAGTAGTGCCATAAATGGAACATTTTCTAGTTATATTTTAAGTGTTCTCCACATGCTGCATGCGAGCAGGTAGCAAAGTGTTGCTGCGTGTGGTTGGTGTTGCTCAGAGACACCACATCCTGTCCTACTATCACTTCATGCTTCAGACAGCACAATCTTAACCCCTCAACACCCACAGCCTTTGCTGCTTAAAGAGACGATATGCTTGGAAGCACTTTGTTTGTTTTGATGCACACTCAAAATTTCCAGTGTCCAGGTTTGCACATGAACAATCATGAAACTGAGCTTGTGACTAATTGTTGGGCAATAGTGATTGTTTCAGCCATTATGTGAACAGTAAAGGTCATATGACCTTTATGCTCTTTTCCTATGAAGCGCCTACACGTCACATGACCGTTACTGTTCATCAGGTTGGGGAAAGCTACAGTCACCTGAGACTGAAGAAGTCTCAGTTTCATCACTGAGTGATGAAATGTTTCTCCCACTGAAAACACTGCATCGAGATGAGCAGAATCCACTTCCTGACATTCTGATTTTTGTTTAGTTGTGGGGAAAGCAGCAGGCTGGCACTGATGAGTTTACCTATCAGGAAATGTAATGAGTCAGTTAACTTCTCTTAATATTTCTTTAGTCAACTTCAAAAGAATTAAGAAGTATTTAGGTTTCCTGTTTGTGTATTTCTCTTACCATACCAATGTAGAATATAAATGCATATCAGTTATATTGAATATTACATTAATTAAAAAACACACCAGAATTATATACAGAATTACTACATATAACTATTAAACACATGATACAGGACATGCTGGCATATAACATGGTAACATGATAACGGATATGATATATATGATAATGTGCAGATCAGCAGGGTGTCATCTGTATATAATGGAAATGTAGTCACTCTTTTCTAATAATATAGTCACCATTTTCTAATATTATTTTATTAGAAAAAGCTAGAAGGTGAAAAGTATTGAGCCCAGCACTGAACTCTGTCATTAACGTCTGTGGGTGAGGAAGACTCCTTTTTTACATGCTGCATGAGGAAGTCAGGAGTGGCAGAGAAGTATATGAGCACCCTCATATACTTCTGACATGGATGAGGACAGCAAGACACTGGTGAAGTGTAGGGGTAGGAGTGGCAGATGGATTTAAAGTGGGGGTAGAATTACATCAAGGATCTCCTCTGGGCCCCTTCTTGTTTGCAGCAATGATGGACAGGTTGACAGATGAGGTCAGGCAGGAGTTTTTGTGGACTATGATGTTCACAGATGAGATTGTGATCTGTAATGAAAGTAGAGAACAAATAGAAGAAGAAGAAGCAGGTGAAAGACAGCCCAGAAAGGTGAAGGTAACAGTGAAGCTGCAGGGAACAAAGGCAGTGAAGGTCGACAGGTTTAAATACCTGGGGTCAACCATCCAAAGAAACAGAGTATCACCAACCTCCTAAAATAATGGCCTAAATTAATTTTTCATTTTTTTCAGAAAACACAAAAAACTGAGCCAAATATTGAAAATATGATAATTTAGAGGGAAAAAAAAACAACATACAAGAGAGCTGAAGAAGAGTGCAGGCAGGGCGCAGTGGGTGGAGATGAGTGTCAGGGATCAGTTGTGACAGAAAGAAAACAGGTTCATGGATGTAGTGAAGGAGGATATGCAGAGGGACAGAGGAAGATGCTGGGACAAGGTGAAATAGAGGC
>NW_022060262.1:0-80000 GCF_007364275.1 Archocentrus centrarchus | reverse complement strand
CTTTGCAAGGCTGCTTTTTGTTGATTTCTCATCTGCTTTTAACTGTATTCAACCACAGATTTTGGCTAAGAAAGTACAGTGTTTTTATGGTATTGATTCTGGCCTCATATGTTGGTTGATTGACTTTTTAACTGTACGTTGTCAGAGGGTGAAGGTCAACGGCGTTCTTTCCGATGTCCTCTTTTCTTCTACTGGGTCTCCTCAGGACTGTGTTCTTTCACCCCTTTTATTTATTTTATATGCTAACGATTGTCACAGCCAGTATCCACAGAGCCACATTTTAAAATTTGCTGATGACTGTGATCCTGTCCCTGCTCAGCAGTGATGACACCAGATCACGGACCAGTGGTCAGGGATTTCACTGACTGCTGTGAGTCCTCCTTTTTAAACATAAATGTCTCTAAAACAAAGGAGTGCAGTTTTAGTGCAGTGCAGTCATTGTGCCTGTGGTTATTTCTGGGGAAAATGTTGAGGTCGTGGACCAGTATAAATATCTGGGAATGATCCTTCACAACAGGCTGACTTTTGAAGCCCACGTAGACTCGCTTTGTAAAAACGCCCATCAGAGGATGCATTTTTATCAGAAGCTCCGTGGTTTTAATATGGATTCAACTTTTATGAAAATGTTTTACTCTTGTTTTTATTGAGTCGGTTATTAGTTTTAATCTCATCTGCTGGTTTGTTTGTTTTTTAAAGGTTAAGAATAGAAATAAACTGCGAGGAGTTGTAAAGGTGTGCGGAGAAATTGCTGGCACAGCCCTGAGCAACCTCACTGACCTACAAAAGGTGAGGTCAGTGAAAAAGACCAGACTGATCCAAGCAGATTTAGACCATCCACTGCACCAGGAGTTTCAGTTGCTTCATTCTGGATGCAGATATCGGGTACCAGGTTGTAGGACAAATAGATTGAGGGAATCTTTTAATCCCAACAGCGATTATGTTTTTAAATGATCTGTTGTGATTTTATGTTTGTTTTTATGTATGTACTCATGGTATAGCTGTTTTTTAGGATTTCTGTACTACTGGCTGTGGAAATAATTGCTCTTAGGGGACAATAAAGATCTTTGAATTAAATTGAATTGAATTGAATAATTTTAAATTCTATTCTAGATTTAAAAGGGAGCCGATGAAGCCAATATGGGAGAAATCTGCTCTCTCTTTCTAGTCCCTGTCAGTACTCTAGCTGCAGCATTTTGGATCAGCTGAAGGCTTTTCAGGGAGCTTTTAGGACAGCCTGATAATAAAGAATTACAATAGTCCACCTGTGAAGGAGCTTTGAGCCGCATCCTTCAGATTGGTGATGACTCATTTTATATCTTTGATATTGCCTGAAGATTTTGATATCTCAAAGATTTTGTTAAACCATATACTGGTGAATGATTTGAGTATTGATTTAGCATATTTAAATGTATTTAAGGTGTTGATGGTTTTGAAGTAATTAGTTATAGCATTTATTAACCCTTGTCTCTTCCGAGGTCCATTTCTGATTGGTGGGGGGTGGTGTTTGATGAAGCGCACATGAGGATACTCCACCTGACTCCCATTCTTAATCAATGGATTGGACTGAACCATGGAGTGTGGAAGGCAGGGCAGGGGGTTATTTTGTTAAAATGCTTTCCATTATAATTTAGATTTGTTCTAGTTTTGTTGGGATTCTCATGTTATTCATTTTAGGGTTTAATACAGGTATCTTATGAGATATTATGTACATAATTGTAAATACCTTTGGGAATGACTCCCCTGTAGTTATAAGGAAGGTAACTTAGTGTTTTTTCTGTGCTTTGTTTGGACTGGAGTTACTGTTAGGTGTGTGTGTTTGACTTCACTGTGTTTCACTGTTTTTTGGTATAATTGTTGGTAAAAGAAAGACAGAGCTCTGGATATTTGAGTCACTACTCATTTGGTTTTATCTCCACTTCAAGCCATGCGGTTGCTATCTTGAAAAGGGTTGTTTTTCAGCCAAAACCCCACACCACCCTAGAAGTAATAAATGCATGAATTAGCTTTTCAGCATCACTCTGAGAAAGAATGTTTCTAATTTTAGAAATATTGCGTAAATGCAAAAAAGCGGTCCTACATATTTGTTTAATATGTGCATTGAAGGACATATCCTGGTCAAAAATGACTCCAAGATTTCTCAGTGTTACTGGAGGCCAAAGTAATGCCATCCAGAGTAAGTATCTGGTTAGACACCATGTTTCTAAGATCCGAGTACAAGAACTTCAGTTTTATCTGAATTTAGAAGCAGGAAATTAGAGGTCATCCAGGCCTTTGTGTCTTAATTGAAGTGAATTGAATTGTATATGAAATGTTTCTGTAGACTGGATAATCTGAATATAGTCTAAAGGTGATCAGTCTGCTAAAGTAACAAGTACGATGACCAATAACGCTTTGAAAAATAATGCTGAGGATCTGACTGAAACATCTCTGGGTGGCTGTGGCTCAGGTGATGCAGAGGCTTCTTCTTTACCTGCAGGACTGAGCCCCTCTGTCACCGCCTCTCTGACAGGGTTAACCCAGGGTTTTCTATATAAAGGAGGTTCACTTCATACCAGGAGGAACTGCCGTGGTAACTTATGCTGTGAGCTTAGCCTGCTCCAGATCAGGTTATGTTGCAGATTAGGTGTGAAATCACTGCCTGCTAACGAATCAATTCTCCAGAAAATAGCCTCACCATCCCTGGAAGATCCCACAGACCTCAGGAGAAGGAGGGAATAAAGTTTTCTTCCTCAATGTCTTTGTGTTTCCCTGATCCGTATCAGTAAAAAAACAGATTCTCGGATGCAATTTCATTCAATGATTTTTTTTTTTCTCTTGGGCACAGTTTTACAACAATTTTATAGTTTTATAAGATATTAGATCCTAAAACAAGACCCCTGTACTTGCTGACCTCATATCAAATTTTTATGTAAACTAGGCCGAGGTTTGAATTAAATTTTTATATTTAATCTTTACTCTCAAACCTTTAAACAGCACGTAGTCTGAAAATGAGAATAAAAACTACAACTGTCAGCAGAAATATATATATATATATATATATATATATATATATATATATATATATATATATATATATATATATATATATATATATATTTAATATAAAAATATAAAAATAAAAAAAATAAATATAAAAATAAATAAAAATAGATTTCAAAGTTCAGTTAGAGCAGGAAATGAATGAATGCCTCCTGTGTACAACAAAACAAATAACAGTAACAACAACAGCAGCAGCAACAGCAGCAGGAAGCACCATCACAACAGTCGTCGTTTCTACTTCTAGAACATCATTCATGTTTCCATCTGCATGTTCTCCTTCGTTGGCGTTCTGCTCCAACATGTTTTTATGTGTTTCACCTGCAATGAAAACAATAACTGTCAGAGCAGAAACACTGAGACACCAAAGCAGCAGGAAACCTGCAGGTGAAACAACCAACAACAGCTTCAATTACTCATCAGGGGGGAAAAGCCATTTTAGAGCAGCTTAGTCAGCAAAAACATTTCAAATATATATGTATAGCAAAAATACATTTTGCTGCCACAGAAGTACATGTAGTACCTGTGTGAGCGGAAGACCACAGAGGAGGTTTATTCATGTAGTGAATGAGGACATTAGTCCATGGGCCAGACCACTTTTTGGTCCATCTCAGGGTGGCAAAACTTAAGCTTAATTTTTGAAAAGTTAAATGTCTGTAGATGATATTTTGGTATGACTGCCCTTCCAAAGTGGTAGCTTAATCACAGTTATCAGCTCATGGTTAACAACCATTAAGAAAAATTCAGTTTTTTGACACTGTGTATATCTGGTTTAGGCTCATGGTACAGACAAAGGTCTAGAATATAGTGTTTGTTATCATTTTTTTTTTAAACCTACCTATCCCAGTGTATCTCTTTATGTTTTCCTGCTAAAGGTAGTGCCGGTAAAATGGTTGCATGACCTCAGACACCTGTCTCCCCTGTTTGTTTCTGTTGTTTGTATTTCTCTTGGATGTTAATAAAATATTTCTCTTGGATGTTAAAATATATGTTAAAATATGTTCCACCATTGCTAATTATTTTTTTATAAACAACAAGCTAGACAGAGGCACACACACACACACACACCAGAAAACCAGTAAACGTTCTGGACTAAACATGTATGGCTCACACTGTAAGTATGGCTCACAATCACCTCCCACAGAGACAGTGTGGGTATATTATACATTTCCTGAATCTTTAAAGTCCTGTGAGTATTGCAGTGGTTGACTCTTGTGTCCCTGATGTCCCTGGATGCCACAGGGCTAAAAGAAATGATGTTTGTTTAGGTGAAAATTATGGGAAAATTTGTCTTATTTGTAGTTTAAAGATCTCTACTGACCTCTATTTTGGTCAAAGCGATCCAAAACCTGGCTCTAATGAAAGAAACAAGGGTTCCCTTTAAAATGATACCAAACACTATATTCTAGACCAGGGCTATTCAAATCCAGGCCTCGAGGGCCGGTGTCCTGCAGGTTTTAGATGTGTCCCTGATCCAACACACCTGAATCAAATGGCTGAATTACCTCCTCAGTATGCAGTCAAGTTCTCCAGAGTCCTGCTAATGACTTCAATATTTGACTCAGGTGTGTTAAAGCAGAGACACATCTAAAACCTGCAGGACACCGGCCCTCGAGGCCAGGATTTGTATAGCCCTGTTCTAGACCTTTGATAAATGTCTGTATCATGAGCGTAAACCAGATATACACAGTGTCAAAAAACTCAATTTTAAGGGGTTGTTAACGTCATGAGCTGATAACTGTGACTAAGCTACGACTTTGGAAGGGCTGTCATTACAAAATATCATCTACAGACATGTAACTTTTCAAAAATTATGGTTAAGTTTTGCCACCCTGAGATGGACCAAAAAGTGACATTTTGGCCTCTGGACCATGAACTACATGCAGAGCAGGGGCGGAGCTTCTTGCGGGCTGGGAGGTCGGCATGCCCCGGCCCGGGCCTTGAGGGGGCCCGGATGGGAGAGAGGATAAGATTTCAGGTAGGCAGGCCTCTATCACGTGACGTCCGAAGAGAATTGGAGCAGGGGGACCATCTCCTTAATGTATCCAGATAAGCACGTTTACATGGCAGTTTTAAAGGTTGCCACACTCAGGACTGAGTCAAGGTTGCTACAAACTTTACAAGACCGACTCACTTTAGTGATGTAGTAGGTGTAAAATATTGAATAAGATGTTGTGCTGCATGACTGGCTTCATTTTCACTCTTACATTTAACTTTATGACACGCAAATTTTCAAGTGGATCACCGATATTTTCTCCAAGTGTATTGTGGGTAAAACTCGTCACCAACCGCCCACCAACGTCATCATCAGTCACTTGGCAACAGATTGTAAACTAAGTGGAGCATTTTTACAGAGTAGGCTAACATGAGTGGCACTTCATAACATATACATGCCCACTGTTGTGGGCATGTGTATGTTGTAAAATGATGTTATGATGAGCTTTATTATTTGGGTATAAAGGACCCGGTCATTTGCCCCGCCCCCGGCCCGGCTCTGATTTGTTCCGCTAGTGATGCAGAGGGCTTGCGTCACAGAGAAGAATGTTAGGGAAAGTGTAAGATAGAGGCAGGTGACCCCTGTGGTGACCCATAAATGGAGCAGATGAACGAAGAATGCTTTGACCCTTCACACTCGCCATAGTAGAAGTGAGCAGAGTGGACTGTGGGCGAATTGTTTTAGCTTTACACATATTGTTTATTTTCTGTGTCACAGAGGAAGAAAATCCTAATTGGGGGCAGACTTACCTGTGACTGTGAGGTTGATAAAGTGATTTATTTCAGAGTGAGCTCTGTTACTGCTCCCAGAGTTCCTCACTGCTATGTGACACTCATATATCCCAGTGTCATTAAACGTGACGTTCTTCAGGATCAGAGAAACATCTCCGTCCTTCATCTCCGGGTTCCTCAGCTTCACTCGGCCGTGGAAAGATGGATGCTGGTAGTTTTCATAGGAGCGCCTGTTCCTGTAGAAGTAGACGTAGCCGTCTGTGCTCAGGTCAGCTCTGCTCCACTTCAGCACTGAGATGGTTTCATGTTTGGGAATCTGACACTGAAGAGTGGCATTCTCTCTAAGCTTTGCCTGCACATCCTGCTGCAGAGCTGAAAGAAGAGAGGAATCATCAGTTTTTCTCACTGTTGGGTGGTTTCAATGCATGAAGCTCATGAACTTTAACATTTAACATGCTAACTGAGGCCTAGAATGTGACCTGGAGCTCTTGAGGCTTCTTGTAGTTTAATTTGTTGGGACATCCACTCTCGGGAAGATTGTGGCATTGTACTGTGGTTTTATAGAGGTGATCACATTTGCTGGTGATTAATTACTCAAGCCCATCTGATAAGCAGTAGCTGGCTGCTACTTACACTATTAATTGCTATGAAAGTAGTTGGGGTGTACTTAATTTTTCACAACTGTATAGACCCGTTTACTGTTTGTAAACAATGATGACTTAAGTAGCGATGCGCGCGCATTTTGGAAATGGAAATACAGCAGAGTTTAATAGCGTTTCAATCTACGGGAAGGGATTAACAACGAAAGATCATGAAAACTACCTGCAAAAATTGATTTTGACCACAGGTGTTGTGCGAAACTCAGTGATCCTCCGTGAAAATCTGTTCCCCCTGTGTTGGGAGCACGAACTCCAGCCAGAGAGGCGGATCTGACTGTCTTCACGGCGCTTCTGATCAATTTCTCAGTAAAATGACACTGGTAAATTAATTTGTTCCCATGTTATGAAGGGGGAACACAATATTTTGGATGGCTGAAATATTTGGTTCCCCCCGTGTAACTTTGGAAAATAAAGAGCAAATGTTTTCATATTCACAGGAGCTGTTGTTCTTGATGAGAGGAATAAACACTGTAAAAGACATTTACCAAGAAATTGATCAGAAGCGCCGTGAAGACTGTCGGGTCTGCCTCTCTGGCTGCGCTCTCCTGACACAGGGGGAACAGATTTTAGAAATTCTGTAGAAATTCTGACAGCCAAACATGCAACTATGGAAAGCCAGTTCATTCTAAATGAAATAAATAAATAAATACTGCTATTGATAAATTATTAATAAATATTCCATGAAATAAATATCCCCATGAAATAAAACAAAAATATTTTTAAAATAAATTTTCATTATTATTTTTATTATTTTATTTTCATTTATTTCAAGGTTTATCTATCTATCTATCTATCTATCTATCTATCTCAAAATGGAGTTTTATTTTGACACTTTTATTTTGTAAAGCTATTTTACATATTTCAGTGACTTTTATTTTTTAACCCCGTTTTTCATTTTAAGCTCTTTTTATTTCATGTTCTTATATTCAAATGAGGGGGCGGGGTTTTATCTGTGGGGCGGTGCTAATCAGACGTCAGCGACCCAGAGGAGTAAAACAGGAACTAGCCCGCAAAATATCGAACAGGAGAAGAAGAAAAGAATTGATGCCAATTTTTTGTAGGCCGTTTGCAGAATGTTTCTGATGTTTCTAAATTTATTCAACTGATTCACAATGTCTGAAAACAGAAGCATCTCAGACTTACTGAGAGAAGCTGCTAACCGTCCTGACAGAATGGTAGCACGGCAGACCGGGTCCTTTCCAGCCCACGAAGACCGCAAAGGCTGGAAGTGAGCGGCTGTGAAATTGGACGGTCTAGCCTTCGTATCAGCGTCACCTGCCCTCACCTCAGCATAGTTCATATTGCCTTAGCAAGCGTGACGGTGCGAAGCACAGCTTTGTAAAAGCAGCTGGTTAAATGGAGAACGAACTTTTGCTCCTTTTTGTGGTTTAATTTTAAATCTTTAATTCAAAATAAGCTGTTTAAACACATTTCAACATCAAGGAATACAGCTGAGCGAATGATTAATTTCCAACTATATTAAGTGAAACATTAACGTAGAATAAAACTATCCAGTTATGATGCTTAACTTTAATTTCAGGCAAACCGATTTGCTCAGGAACAAATGAAACACTGAAACAAACCAAACATCAGCCGTTAGAGATCATCTGAATGAGTTATATCTGTGCTTAACTTCCACTCAGTGGTGAAAGCCAGCGGGGGTTTGAAAAGGATGTGCCGCAGTCGGGCGTTCTCTCTGGCTAAAGCGAGCCTCGATAGCCCGGTCAGCTGACAGCTAGTGCTTTTTACAAATAAGCGATATCTTGATAAAACGAGCTGATATTTGAGGTTTACACATTTACATTCTCACCTCAAAACATCTTAAAAGTTTATTTTATGTCACAGAATCATTTTTCAAACGTTTTGGCCGCTATCCTCCGCTCTGTCCGCCACTCCTGACCAGTAGTGGTGGGCGGATCGATCCAAAATATCGATTGTATTGATACAATGCTGGTATTGGTATTGAACAATACCAGCGTGATAAGATCGATACTTTAGTTTGTTTGTCTCCTATAAGTTCAGTGTGTTTCTCCTGTTCATCAGAGAGTAGATATGTCTGTGCAAACACAGCTCCTCTCATGCAGGCACTCTTTGCTCCGCCCCCTCCTCTCCAAGTCTCTGCACTGCTGTGATTAGCTGTCTGCTGACTCGTGACTCAGCGGCACTGAGCAGTCGTGTCGGCTGCAGCGAGTGAGAAAGCGGAGCGACGTGCAGATGTACTTTACAGCTGGAAATGAAAACAGTGTAAATAGTGATGTGTTTTGGGAGGAAATTCTCTACTGTGCCAACACCATGGACTTATTTAAATACGTGAAAGAGCACGAAAAAGAAAAATATTTGTTCTCGAGGAGCAGGAGGAAGGGTATCGCTCAGACCCAGACCCCGACACGGAGACAGAGCCCACTGTCACAGTCCTTTCAGAGAGGCTAAAAATAACCAGGTAGCTCATATAGTGGTGAAAGTGATGTTTCTGTCATCACTCATGTTGGTTCTTCAGGATTCGTTAATGTTAAAATGTAACTTATCATCTTAGCTGTTACTTCAGCAGACTGATTTCCTATAGACAATATTCAGGCAGTCAGATATATATTCAGCCCATTAAACTATGTTAAATTACTTTATTGAAACTAACCCTTTGTGCGGACTCATCAACTCTGTAACAGACTAAGTCTATGATTTAATTGTTTTAATATTTTATCTTTATTCTCGATCGAGTCTGCAGTAGGAGAATAAAAACTCAAACTGTGGGGAGCAGGTTATCTTCAGAGTTTCACTTTCTAATCAGCTGGAAGCGCCATGATTTGTGTGAAACGCCCCTCTTAGATTGGTTAGATGTGGCCAACACCACCCTTTCATGTTAACCTGTAGGACAAACCTGCTATTAACTAGTTTAACCTAGCCGGTTAACTTAAGATGATAACCATTGTTTATCCTGATCGCCAGTGTTAGGCTAAGTTAATCCTGATAACCAAAAGATACCCTGAGTATGTTGAACTCCCTTCATAGTGCAGGTCCCTGGTTTCCAAAGAAAATCCAGTTTCAAAATACATGAAAAAGCTGAAAGGTGTGATTTATTGTGTTAACGAATTATTGTGGAAAGTGAAAATCAGAGTGATTTAGTGATCATTAAAATGTGTTCAGATTTGGCGAAGTGATGATGATTCATGTCAAATCATGACACAATGCTCTCCCCTACATAAGCAGCCTCTATAAGTCAAAAGTATCGGTATCAATATTGGTATCGTCAATACTGGTCCTGTATTTACTTGTATCGGATCGATACCAAAATTTGCAGTATCGCACACCACTACTGACCAGCGCCGCCCCACAGATAAAACTCCGCCCCCTCATTTGATTATAAGAATGTCAAATAAAAAGAGCTTCAAATAAAAAACAGGGTTAAAAAATAAAAGTCACTGAAATACGTAAAGTAGTTTTACAAAATAAAAGTGTCACAAAATAAAACTCCATAATGAAATAAATGAATAGATAGATAGATAGATAGATAGATAGACAGATAGATAGACAGATAGACAGATAGATAGATAGATAGATAGATAGATAGATAGATAGATAGATAGATAGATAGATAGATAGATAGATAGAAATAAGTTAAAATAAAATAAGATAAAAATTCATTTGAAGAATATTTTGTTTTATTTCATGGGGATATTTATTCATTTCATGGAATATTTATTAATAATTTATCAATAGCAGTATTTATTTATTCATTTATTTATTTATTTCATTTTGAATGAAACGGCTCTCCATATGCAACAGCCAGACATTGTGATGATATCACTTGTAAATCACCTTTAAAGCTGAGCAGTCTTCTTGTTCTTATTGATCTGAATGGAGTAACAGTTCACTTCCGTTGCCAAAATGCGCGCATCCTTTGATGACGTAGGCTGTAAAAGGGTCTATATTAGTGTTTAATTCTAAAGTTATTGTTAGGAAATTTTTTTTTACTGTTATAGCAGTAGTAGTTATAGTATTAATTTAAAGTATAATTTATTAGTAGTAACAGTGGTCACATACACTGGATTGATGGACACTGTATGTTTACAATACTAGTTTATCCATGAGGCCTCATATTCATTTATACACATATCATATTATGTTATATCTCACTCTCCACCTGTATACCTTTTGAAATATGATTAAGCAGACTGACCATGTTTGGATAATGTAAAATATTAGGATGATAAATTAATGATGATAAATTTAATTAGGTGGGTTTTTGTGTAGAAGTTTCAGTGTGTCAGATGTCTTTAACCTGGGGAGCATCACATTGTTTACTGTGCCTGTCAGATTTGTCATAAAGTGAGGGGAACTACGGGGACAGGTGTGTATTTTTAGTGCACTTCAGAAAGCAGCTGGAAATGCCAGAATTTAGTCATTTTGGTGATCAGGTTTCAAAAAGGAACAGAGGACACAAATTGACAGAGGTCAAAGGTCAGTTAGCTTCCTCAATTTCAGCAAATCAGATTCTCTGTGAACGTCGAAAAAAAGGAAATTGGAGTTAGAGCTGAAAAGTTTCCCTGTTCTATTTTCTCTCTCAAAGTAGAGGCGGTTTCTATTGAGATAATTTAATGAATTTACAGCACAGTGCGCTGCTCTCTCTCTCTGCTGACACAAATCAGTGGCGCTCACCCAGCAGTCAGTTTCCCCCCCTCACTTTCTCTCTTTTCTCTCATCATCATCAAATATGACAATATTTAATTATACTTGGATAGCCCATAATGGGCTTCACAATCCACAGCAGGAATAGTAATGAGACACATGCTCGCTTGTAGCAAATAGAAGTGATATTATTAAAAACATAAATTAAGTAACTGTAAGGCCCAGCCTGAATTAGTTTGGCCTGTCTTAAATGCTGCAGGTAAGCCACTCATTGAAAGTGTGATGAAATGTTAGCCTGAAAAATCTTCAGTTTTCTTTTCCGTGACCAAATCTCTCCCATTTAAATAATCCTGGAAATGTCCCCGTGAAAGGAAATGTCCCCATCCCACAATTTGTAGTGTCAACCTGTCTCATTATTAAACATTACAGTGTAATGACTCAGAGTCTCCATCTAAGGTCGGTAAATTGAAGTCATATTTGACTTCAAGCTTTGCTGCTCCAAATAAAACTGAATAATTTCCATGCTGAGCAGCTTCCACAGAGCTGTGTCTGTGCAGGTTCTCAGTCCTCACAGCAGTTTGCAGAACTAACGAAGCCTTTTGGATGATCAGTGAAACGAAAAGAAGTCCAGACACTTTTTTCAAGCTCCAGAGATTACATTATTCTTATTAGACATTATTTACCTCCCCATCATTTTTTAGTTATAGAGGAATAAAAATATGAACATATTCTGTTTCACTCACCTACAGATGCAGCAATTAGAGACAAACAGAGGAGAGCCTCGAGAGAATCCATCTGTGACAGCAGGCTGCAGACGGTGGCTGCAAACTAAACAGAAAGAGTTTTACGGTCACCTGAGGGACGCTTTATGAAGCTGGGGGGAGGGGGGCAAAGAAAGGGAGAACTAGTTTCCTCTGCAACGAAAGGTAAAGTGAAAAAAATCTCACATTTAGCATCAGTTTAGGTTGCACACCACCACAGTGGATTCTAAATGTGTCTGAATTACTTTGAGCTTTGAATCGATCCGCACTGATAATCTGAATGCAGTTACTGAATACTTTTAAATAATTTTACAAAATCCATATATGTTGAGTCTTCATCACTCATGTGAGAGCAGCCTGGCACTTTATGATGAAATGAATCACTTTTAGCAGACAATGCGCTCACTCCTCTCCTACATGTTCTTTGGAGCACTGATGTTTCAGGCTACCCTTTATTTCACTGAGGTCGCTACAATAATCACTATAATCAGTCACTTCCTGTCTGCACATTGATATGATTTGTTGGACTTTATTTCTTTTCTTTTTTTTTTTGCATTCTTTATACTAATTTTTATAGTTATTTTTTGTATGTTTTTCTGTACCATTTTTCTGTTTGTTTTTACACCACTATTTTTGATGGGTTTTAGTGATAATAAGCATACTCTGGATTATTGAAATGTTTGATTACTGAATTAAGACACTACTGATTTGAATGGGCTACTGATTACTAACCTGATTGACTATCGATTTAATTCGGTTTTGATTATACTGTTTGACTTATTCTGACTTATTTTGATTATATTGACAGACAACTGTTGATTTAAGTGGTGTGATTCATGACTGTCTTCAGTTGTATTGTTTGATTGATTTATACTTACTCCTGATAAGTTTATGTTGCACTTAAAAAAAGAGGTTATGTGTGATGGAGTCTCACTCTTGGGTTGATTGCCTGGCAGATCAATGTGCAGGTGGAGGTCATAAATCAAAAGGATTTGACACTTTTCAAAGACTACCTGGAGAAGTTGGGGATTTTCCATGAGATAATACTTTTTACAGATGAGGTAATGGAGCTGTCAACGAAATCCTGAGCAAGCATCACATACACATGTGAGGGGAAAATACCAAGAAGGTCATAATAATAAAAGATTAGACCACCCTTTGAGTGATAAATAGCAGCTCTCAGAAGCCTCGAGAACTTTTCACCTCTGCCTGCGACTTCGACCTGTGGATCTGCTTAAAGCTGCAACCACCAGGGGAGCTTTGCTTTTTCCTCTTTATCTTTTTTTGTGTTTTTGCTGAACTCTTTGTTCAATAAACCGACAGGCAACGATTTTGTGGATTTCTCCTCAAAGTGTTGATTCCAATTGGAACTGAAAAACCTGGGAAGACAGCCTATCGGCCTGAAGGGGGAGGATTTTTCTCATTAAATTTTTGACCCGACAGACTCCAGAATGGACCCTTATTTGAGTTTATAGAAAAGCTTTTATGTTCACTGTGAGGTGACATGAAGCCCAAGTTAGTAAGAGAATGTTTTATTCATGGGAGAGGTAAATATTTTATTGTTGCATGTTTCTACTGCTGGTCAAACTGTGGGTGAGTAATGCCGCCTTCTTAGGTTACACCTTTGTGTCATAGTGAGGTGTGTTTCACACATACACCCTCTGCAAAGTGTTGACTTATTTTGAACCACGCTGGAACCCAGCAATACTTTCCTTATTTAAAAGGTCACGACCTCTACTTCAGAGCCTCTGAAAATGGGGCTCTGTATTAAAATTGCTGTAATTCTTCAACATTTGAAGCTAAATTTTTATAAAACCTCATGAATTAAAGCTGAAAGTCTGCACTTCAGTCACATTATTAATTGGTGGATTTACAATCCAGTGCAGTGGTGTACAGAGGGAAAACTGCAAACCCTGTGTCTTTGTTCAAATAATTATGGAGGACACTGTGAGGACACTGTGAGGACGCTGTGAGGACGCTGTGAGGACACTGTGAGGACACTGTGAGGTCTAATGAGGACAAATTGGTCTCGGACATTTGACAGAACAAAGTCAAGAAAAATGAAGCGAGTGCAGAGATTCAAATCTGACCTGGTTCAAGAATTTTGGTGTAAACTGTGAACATGAAAATAAATGAAATCAAAAACTTTTTATCTTGCAGTCAAATTCAAAGGTCTCTAAATTATCTTCACACAATCACATAAATCTGTTTCTGAATGATATAAAAGTCCAACTCATCTCAGAGGTTCTTGTTGTAAAGTAACTGAAACTTTAACGATGACACTTATTAGACACTGTTTTAGGACACAGAAGGAATCCCGGCTAGAATAAGATCCTGGTGTCCAGGTGGATGTAAAAATGAGTCCCACTCATCCCTCATGGCTATAAGAGCCTTCAGATTTGACCAATAATGCACTTCTTGAGGTTTACACCAGTGAATTATCAGAAAAAAGATCTAACATCCAGAGCACCAATGTTTGTTTCTGTTCATCTTTATCAGACATTTATTAAAGAAGTACAGGTTAAAATATTTTTATATTTAACAGATACACGCTGGGAGGAAGACACCAGACTTCCTGATTAAAAGGTTGAGTTTGGGAAGTTATCAGGTTCAGAGAAACTTCAACTTTTTAGAACATTTCACTCATTTGTCTCTTCTTGTTGTTCAGTAATTGCTTGATGTTCATTTTCTGCCTTTTTTTGTTTCTCTCTCTTTTGTTTTGACAGCATTGCTCAGGTGTCCTCATCTCAGGAAACAGTTATTCTGAGCTGCGGTGAATTTGATCAGCGCAGCTGCATCAACATGAAAGAGACGAGTAAATGTAGCCCCCGGGTACAGAGGGGGAATGGGTGTGTGAGTGTGAAAAGATGCATACATCAAAGATGCACGCATGTAACACCTTTATCTCGTTTCTACAGTTTTGAAAAGTTTCCAACAGTTACAGGAACAATAGAGGTGTGAAAGAAAAAAAAAGGTGATGCACAATTCTGACAGTTTCTATAAGAGAGCAGAGCTATAGATCATGTTTAATGAGTTATCGAGCCTAAAGTCAAAGTTTCTGTCATCACCATTGTAACTTATGCTGAACACATAATCTGGTCATGTTGTCGTTATGTTCAGCATTTTGGTTTAAAATTAGCAGCACTGAGAGATTTAAGTGAACTACAGACTGACTGCTGGGTAAATACTTTGTATACTGTAACATGTTAAACTGTCCTTTACTAACATGACAAATGAAGCCCACCTGTAAAGGTAGAGTAAAGTTCACCTGACCTAAATCCAGTAGATCACCTCTGGGTCATTGTGTGTCAGTCCCTCTGAGCTGCACCTCAGACTGACCAGGAGTTCAGTGACCTCGTGGTCCAGATCTGGGAGGAGATCCCCCAGGACACCAGCAGTCATCTCATTA
The DNA here is from genome assembly GCF_007364275.1 of Archocentrus centrarchus. NCBI lineage: Eukaryota > Metazoa > Chordata > Actinopteri > Cichliformes > Cichlidae > Archocentrus > Archocentrus centrarchus. Next base: position 64,785 of record NW_022060262.1, on the reverse strand, counting down.
GGAGCCCTGATGCTGTCAGGCATGCATACAAACACGTGGAGGCCACACAAACCACTGAGTATGACTTTGAGTTGCTGCAATGAGATTTTAGCCTTCTGCATCTTTTTTATCACTTTGATATTCAGGATGTGTTTGAATTCAGCTTCTGTTGATAATTTTCATTTCCATCAAGCGATGTGGTATCCTTTCATTCCTAACAATCACCCAGACATCACCCAGACCATATTAGTATAGAGATGAGCATGATTGTTTTCCGCATTGAGATCTGATGTTAGCTTTGTGTTAGCATGCTAGTAAGTAACTGGATAAGAAATACTTTTTTTCTTAACAGTTTATCAGCATATTTTAACTTCCGTACTGCAGTTTTTCACCGTGTGAACAAACAGGTGGACGGAGCAGCTACAAAGTTCTCTTTTCTTCACCTTAACACTTGCTGATCAGGTGGTTGATGAAGGACCTTTTGCAGAGTTTAAGCGAAGCATCGAAACAGTAAATTTGTGTCAATAATTTTTTAGAATTGAATTATTTGAGTTAATCGATGAATTGTTGCAGCCCTAATTGTTATACATTATTATAGCGCGATGGTGAAATGCAGATTGCACTGAGCAATAAAAATAAAACTAATGCTGATGTCTTCACTCCTCAAAGGTTGTAGTATTTGCCTCGAGGAGCACACACACTCTGACTCTGACACACAGCAGGAACAGAAAGATAACATGACCTAAAATATTTCACAGATGTTAAATGATCAGGATACAGACATTCTTCAGTTCACAGAATAATATGTGCAGGAGCCTAAATGCAGTTCTGTGATATTTAGTTAAAAAGGGTTACCAATAAATAATTAGTTATGTTTTAAAGGACAGTTTAAGTTCACATTAGTATAAGTTAATTGATTTAGAAGGGATTAAGAGGCTTTTTTTTTGTTTTTGTTTTTACAGGTATTTTAGGTTATTTGTGTGTTGTAATAAGTTGATCTCTTAAAAGGGCATTTGAATTGTTCAGTTACATTAGAAGGATATTTATCACCGATAGTGTTCAGTCAGTAAAACTCGGGTCTGTTTGGCTTGAATCTGTGTCCTCAGACCTGAACGCTCTGAGCAGCCTGCAGCAGATCCAGTTTCAGAGCTCTGATGAGCGGCAGCACTGAGAGCGCACAGAGTGCTGCGATTAATACACGAACTCGTTCATTCAAGATATAAACAGTTTCCTGCAGCTCTGCTTTCTTGTCTTGTTTGCAACATAGCGCCGCATTTCTTTACAGGCTCCCCATCAGCTGATCTCTGATCCTGTATCTGCGTGAAGCACTCGTTTATGTGCAGAACAGAAAAACAAACCCTGTGAGCGCGCACAGACAGACTTCAAAAGCCTGCACAGGAAGGCTTTACACAATAAACATGAGCAAAGCTCTTACATGACTGCTGGATTCAGAACAAGTTAAATGCTCACCTGCAGCTCAGCTCCAGCAGCCATTTCCGCCTCATTTTTCTGTTGATGCGAATCTTCAAAGTTTTCTAAATATCCAAAGGATGCTGGGATTCCCGAGGACAGCAGAATATCCAAGATTAAAACCGGACTAGTTTTTAAATAAAGCCGAAAGTCTCCGAGTGTGACAGCAGGTTGTTTACAGCTGCTCGCTCTGATTGTTTTTGTTCTTCCTGAGGGTGGGGCCATAAACACGTGCGCGATAACAAAGGAGCTGAAGTTACTGAAAGAAAAAAGCTTGTCGGGCTCCGTGTTTCAGAGCTGATCACCAACAAACGGATCATGAATCAATCATCAGTCACCTTAAAACCACCCTGAAACTTTTATAGCTCCACTGCAGCGTTTCTATTTCATCTCTCATCCTCATGAGCCTCAAACTGAGACGATGTCTCGGTGCTCTCACAGAGACGGACACACACAGGTGCAGCTTTGAGGTGTGGCTCAGGCTGCAGTGACAGCACATAAATTAATCAATAACTGATCACATGATCAGATTTTAGAAGGCCTCAAACAATAGAGAGCATCTCAGCCTCATCTTTATTCAATTTAATTTTCAATGCAGTTCAATTTTACATCTCGGTGAATAAATATTGCACATTAAGGGTGACAGATGTTGTTCAGTATGAATAATATAAATATTGCACAGAGATGCGGGTATTGCACAGTATGTAATGCTGTAAATTTAAAATAGAATCTAACTTGTAGCTACTGTCAGCTGCTTCCTCTCCAAGACAACAAAGATACTAAAATTGTACAAATTATTTCTCGAAGAAAACAGGAAACAAAAAGCTTTCAGCAGGTAGCAGGAAGTGACTATATAAGGAAATAAGTGCTCGTGTGAATAAAGGACAAAAACATTTATGTTACATTAGTTGTCTGTGTCAGTTTAGATTGACTGTGTGTGAATGTTAGATAGAAAGCACTTAGATGTAGAAAAGTGCTTCTGTGTGAATATGTTGTATAAAGTGCTTTGAGTGCTCAACCAGAGCAGAAAAGTGCTGAATAAGAACTTGTTCATTTAGCAGTTACCTTTTAGCTGCTCCAGGAGCTCTCTTATAGTCCAGTAATAATCACTATCAGTAATAATCACACATCAGCATAGACAGCTTTGATCATCTGGTTACTCTGAGATCATATTAACGTCACTGCACATTTTAGGCCACTAGGTGGCAGCAGAGCAGCTTCACCACAGAAGATACAAAAAGGCAAAATTCATCAAAAAAATCTGTCACACTTTCTAGAAGGCTTTAAAAAAAACTGATTTGTGTCTTTATCTGTTACTGCAGAGAAACAGGAAGTCTGCAGGAGGAGACCTCTGCTCATTTGATGTACAGCATTCCTGCTGTTATGGTACATGCAGGCTGCTGGACCTTTAACATAATTTTGCAAGTATTTCATCACAGTCTCCACTTGAGGTTTAGTAAAGCCAGATAACATAAATCTATCCTGACTGTGGTATATCAGTGAAGTAATATTGGTGACATATCAAAGTATCTATAGATCAGCTGTGATGTATCAAAGTGTTGTATATAGACAGTGGTGTGTGTTTATGGATAAACAGTTACAGGAAAGTGCTTGTGGGACCTGGATATAACTGCGATCGGGTGAGTTGAGTTTATCAATTTTTTAGTCAGGAATAATATATATTTTAAACAGTATTGAGGCTCAGGAGTTTCCACCTTTTTGATTTAAGTTCCCCAGCCTCTCTCACGGGGCTCTGAAGCAGCAGGTACACAGAAACTGAAGTGCCAGTTTGATGCTTCTGATCATGTTTTTGTTTTGTTTTTGTCTTTTTGGTTTCAGAAAACGGGACCTTGTTTGTCTTTTGTCACGTGATGTTCTGATAAACGATACCTGGGCCACAACACAGTTGGTCCCAGCAACTCTTTTTTTCCCCCAAAGTGACTAGCGACAAATTTAGCGTCTTTTTTCCGGTGACTTCGGCGACTTTTCAAGAGCGCAGAAATCTGAAATCCTCGACTGTCGCAGCGTTTTCTGTACAGCCCTCGTACAGCATCCTGTTGGACACTTCGGCAAGGAGGGGGACCCCCTTTAGCAACTTTTGAGGCAGCTGACAGTGTGTTTTCTTTCACAAAACTTGGCAACAGCGGACACTAGTGTGTGATACTGCAAGATTTGGTATCCAATACTGAGTAAATACAGGGCCAATATCACCCATACTGATACTTTTTAATAACTATGAAGAATATTCATAAAGTTTAAGTGTTTTGTGATTTTTTTTTTCTTCCTTTGGATCATTAATTAGTTAAAACTCGGGATAGAATTGGGCAAAGTTTATGGGTAAATAGAAAATACTTTATCAAAATAAAAGTTTTTGTTCTAAAACAATAACAAAACAATTTTCCCCAAGAACAAAGTAAAACTTTTCTCAGGTATTCAGAAAGTATAATACAAAAATCTAATAAAAATATCTCTTAATTAACTAATTTTCTGGATTTTTTTCTTAAATAAACAAGATGTACAAAATTATCACTCCACAACGTTATAAAACATTTAAAGCAATTTTTTCTCAAGTAAAATATGTCACATTTCACGTGATGTATAACATCAAAACACTGTGAGAAGGGGAGGAGCTAAGTTTGTCTGCTCTGTGGTGTAACAGGAGCTCAGCTCAGCTTTGATGGAACTGCAGCAATGCATACAGGAGAGAAACTGAAGCTAAAGTATCGATATCATTACACTGGTATTGATCATATCAATATATCATAATCAACATTATCAATATTTGGATTGATCCCACCACTAGCAGACACAGGCTTCATTTGAAAACGCCCCCTTAGCTCAGGGCTTCAGTATCAGATGGAACAGCACTACCCCGACACAAAGTTGATTCATGGATTGAAATTGAAGCCTGTCAGTAGGTGGCTTGTTGCTGTTGTTGATGTTGTTAATCTGGGTTCTTTTGTGCTCTTGGAGTACTTTTGGTAGGTTGGCCACTCCTGGGAAGGTCCACGTCTGTTCCAAGTTTTCCTCATGTGGGAATAATGGCTCTCACTGGCGTTTGTTGGAGTCACAAAGCCTGAGAATTAACCAGTTCCAGACTGATGCATGTCAGTGATTTTGTTTCCCAGCTGTTTCTTTAGATTTGTGTATGATGTGTGAAATTTAACTCAGCTTTCCAAAAAAAAATGTGGTTAATCACAGTTAATGATTTAACAAGGTGGGGCAATTGCTTGTTCACAGATGGCAGGCTTGGATCAGTTTTTTTCTTTTTAAATTTAATTTTGTATTTTCTCAGGTTATCTTTGTCTAATAAAAATTGTTTGATGAACTGAAACATTTTAGTGTCGTAAATATGCAAAAACAACAACTAAGACTTCAGGGAGTAACTGCTATTCATGCTGTGGTGTGTGCCGTGGGTCATGTGACATATGTGACCCTATAAAAATTAAGTAATAATAAATACATACACAAAGAAGCAGCTACACTGTGTGTGTCTCACTGTGAGGAGAAGATGTGTGGGTGTGAGCTCCACTGTGGGAGTCGCTGCAAGGAAAAAGACTCACCAGCTGTGTCATTCAGGCTCACAGCAGTATTTAATCCAGATCTTTATTCTAACAACAGCCTGTTCTATGTTTCCTCGTCTCTGTCTCACCTGTCTACCTACTTTAAATATCAGCTTTAACCATCAGTTTATCTTTTGTTGGTGAAATCAGCTGCACTGATTATTGAATCTGAGCTCTGAGCTGTGCTTTGTATTTCCTCAGGTTAACTTCCACCTTGTTGGCCTAAGAATCTCATCTCGGCTCTTTGTGGATGATGCGGTTGATTAGCAGTTTTCCGTGTCTGTGTGATGCTCTCAGGCATCCTATGGATGCAGCTTTTTCTTCTTTTGGCTGCTCCTTTTAGGGGTCACAGGTCATCTCCCTCCATCTGACCCTGACCTCCCCTCTATCACACCAACCCTCTAAATGTCTTCCTTCACTACATCCATGAATCTCCTCTGTGGTCTTCCTCTTTACCTCCTGCCTGCTATAGGCCTAGGCTGCTGGGGGTTCCCATAATGCACTGTTTCTTTTCATTCAGCTTATTTACTTTCTTTATACTCCACTCTGCATTTAATCATTAATTGTTATTAATCTCTGGCTCTCTTCCACAGCATGTCTTTTCTCTCCCTTCACCTCCAACCAGTCACAGCAGATGACTGCCCCTCCCTGAGCCTGGTTCTGCTGGAGGTTTCTTCCTGTTAAAAAGGGAATTTTTCCTTCCCAAAGTCACCAAGTGCTGCTCATAGGGGGGTCACTTTGACTGTTGGGTTTTCTCTGTATTATTGTAGGGTCTTTACCCACAATACAAATCACCTTGAGGCGACTGTTTGTTGTGATTTGGCGCTATATAAATAAAATAAAATTGAATTGAATTGAATTGCCTGGCAGCTCCATAGTCAACATATTTTGTCCAGTGTATCCACTCTCCCTCTTCAGCACATGTAATTGCTTGACAGGTAAACAGGTTATTTATGAAGGAAGACACCTGACACACTTTAATTAAAAAAGTAAAACATTTAATATATTCAAGAATCAGGAAAAATACACACATGCATGTGGCGACTCAGAGGAGACAGACCTGTATGTGCTCTCTCTCTCTGAGCTCGTGTTCCTGTCTAATCATAACATTTTTATACTGTCAGCCTCTTCTTATATGAACAATCTCTGGGCGCTACGAGTTGCCCTTCATCACTCAGTCTTGTTCAAGCTGGTTTTCATGACTCAGATTCCTGTACGTCTTCTCTTCTGATGTTTTAATTATGCGTCCTTGTGTCCGGTCCTCAAGATAAGATACACTGAAACAGAGAACTTAGTCTAGTACTGATTACAGTACAATTACTGATGTATTATTTAATTGTTTATTATTTGGTTGATCCACTGTTTGTTAATTAATTTACTGGAGTTTACCTTTAAACATTTGTCCTTTATTCACTGAGTAAAAAAAAATCCCTAACAGACTCCATTCTCCATCCAAGGTCAATAAAAAGTGTTTGAATTTAAAAAAGAAAACATATTTTGGACTATTTGATAGCAAACTTTGCTGCTCCAAATAAAACACTAAATTGAACAATTCATGTTAAAAGATTACATTGAATTTTACTTATAAAAAGTTATTTATCTTGTTTTACTTCTCGGATTTTAGTTTTGGACAAACAAAAACATTTTATTATGAATAAACACATGATTTGTTGAGTGGGCGATAATAGGAGAATTGTCCAAATAATAGATCAAAAGTTTTCATATATTAGGATCATATCAAAATATAATTTGTACATCAAATTTGAGCTCTAACTCAAATATTATAAGCAGGCCTTCTTTCCTATCTGAACTAATATAAAACACATTAAATTAATGCTGCAGATACCCTCACTGGTAAATTAACTAATTATGACAAAACTACAGCATCCCCATTCACTGTAATAGATTACCAGCTTACAGCTTCTCATTACTCTACAGATGCAATCAAGTAACAATATGAATGCACAGAACTTACTGATGAAATGAACATGAACAAACCTTGTGCCACTGTCAGCCAGGTCAGCACACCTCCTTGTTTAGTTTTGGCCTCATTGCATTTAAACAGTATTAGCTGGTAGGCTATTTGGCTTTTAAACTGTAGTGTGGCTATTTAGAGGTCAGGCATTGCTGGACTCAGAGAGTCCTGATTTTTAAATTAATATTTAATTGCACTATAGATTACAAAATGCAGTGCCAGTCAAAAGTCTGAGCAGACTCACATATGAATGGTTGAGCGAGTCTCACAGTGTGACTGGAACAGTATATAATTTTTTCATTATAAATCAATAATATCTGCAGCAGGAAAACGCTTTTGCAGGTAGTTTTCTTTGTAGATAATCCCTTCTTGTAGACTGAAACACTATTGAACTCCGTCGTATTTCCGCTTCCAAAATGCGCGCGCATCGCTACCTACGTCATCATTGTTTACAAACAGTAAAAGGGTCTATAAGACTGCACACCAACCAGGTGAACTAGCATTGTTGTGGAACAGGTAATGTAGAGGCTAATCTATAGTTTCTTTCGATCTTCTGTAATTTCCATTTAACCTCTTCCTTTGAATGACCAATACAGAGCCGGTTTTACGCGTGTGACAACATTCAGCCGCAGCACGGTAAAACTACCGTGTTGCTCCATCGGCCATCTTTATTCTTCTACATCTTCAAATACAACAACATTTTATTCTTCATGGGCCTTAACAACAGAATTGCGCCCTCTGTAGTTCAATCCCATAAAATACATCTTCTTAACAGATGTTCTCAAATCCAAATGTTACAAATGAAATACATTTCCCTTTAACCCCTTAACTGGCAGCAAAAAAATCACCTGACAAAAACTACATAACACCCTCTGGTTATTATTGGCTCTGAACAACCCATTTCATAGCCTATTAACTGGCTGCGTCTGGTCCGCCGGCCGAATGAAGTGCATTTATATGGCAGGCTAGACCCGCCCATTTTGACTGACACCTCATTCGGCCAATCATGTTAAGAAATGGGTTTCCCAGAGCCAATAATACTCAGAGGGCGTCACGTAGCTTTGTCAGGTGATTTGGTGCAGCCAGTTACATGATTGGCCGAATGACGTGTCAATAAAAATGGGAGGGTCTAGCCTGCCATATAAAAGGGACTACAAACGGCCCGTCACCGGGCCCTTGCCAGTTAAGGGGCTACCTTACTTATACAAATATGAAACACAAAAGGAAACTAATATATGACATAAATCAGTTATAAATTTATAAACTCTACAAAATGGTGCTTACAGGTAATGTTTTGTCTCATGTGCTCAGGGTGAATTTGCTGTCATCTGTGAAAAACACAGGCAATTTGTGCCAATTCTGGTATTCTATGGCAAATGCCAGTCAGGCTCCATGGTGCCGGGCAGTGAGCACAGAGCCCACTTCCAGACATTAAGTCCTCAGGCCACCCTCATGAACTCTGTTTCTGATTAGTTGGTCAGAGACATTCACAGCAGTGGCTGCTGGAGGTCATTTTGTAGCTCTGTAGTTCTCATCCATTTCCTCCTTGCACAAAGGAGTGGATTCTGGTCCTGCTGATGGGTTAAGGATCTTCTACAGCCCTGTCCAGATCTCCTACAGCAGGGAACATAAACTGGTGGCCCCCACCAGAGCTTTCCACCTGGACCCCCAAATAGTGCTGCCACAGGTACCATTACTCAATCAATCATGTCGCATCATAACCTGTTAAAACTAGTCTGAATTATCAAAAGCCTTCAACCATAATTTCCCATTGCTCATAAGCCCACCCCCCCCCCCCCCCCCCCCCCCCCCCCCCCCAATATACATCTGTTCCTCAGTTGTCACGAACCCCACGCCTAGTATCTACTGTTTTGTTATTGTTCAAATGAATGTGCTGCCATTTTGTGCCATTGTGGTTGTACTGTGTTAATCTGTGCTGAAATATTTTTATCATAGTCTGATATTTGTCCTCTTTGCCTTCATTCACACTGGGAGGAGGATGAACTGAAGATTTTGCTGCTTTTGCCTCAAAATAAAAACTACCTTCAGACGTTTTGTAAACAACCCCAGCTTCCCATGAAACATTTTTTTCTTGCATCTCCTCTGCTTGACATTGTGCCAGGCACCAACATTACAAAAAAGAAACAACCTGATTGGCTCTCTTGTGAACATTTCAATTGGTTCTCAGATAGAACTTTAGAGTACCAAGTTAAAGCTTGATTTTGTAGATAGAACCTTATTATTTTGTGAATAAAATGGCCAAAATTATATACAATTGAAAAAAAATTCATACATGTTGTAGATAAGCGGTCAGAGAATAGGAATATGACAATAAGTAAATTTCATCAAAAATGTCAGATAGAACCTTATAATTCTAAGGGGACTATTTAACACCTCCTACTAACACAGACACTGTTGTCAGTACAGCTGAAGTTGCCAGGCAATAACAAAGTCCTGCAGACTACAAAGATGGAGGTTTGTACCTACAACATTTGGTTACAGAGTCAGAGCTCTGTTCTCTGTTCAAACAACCAAGTCTGATGGCAGTTATTCACGAAATTGAATCTACTGATTTGTGCTCATGAACAGAAATCAATAGAATAAATTTTGTGACTATTGCATGAACTGCTGTGAGACCGGATTGGTTCAAAACACTTTGATTCAGACTCAAACTGTGCCATAGGCCTCAAATATCCACCCCCTCTCAGCCCTTTTCACAGGGACAGGCTCAGACAGGTTTAACTTGAACTCAGTGTTTCCTGGTTTCCATATTCCATCTCTTTGTACATTCAGAGGCTTCATTCACTCATCAGTGTGGATCATCTTTGGACTGAGTCCAGATTCAAGCTGCATCGACTGGTTTTCGACTGGCTGAGTTTTCGTTCTCTTTACTGACTGCTCATTATTTCATGACAAAGACTCAAAAAGTAATGAACACATCCAACAGTAATTAACATTAAAAACTTTATTCATAAAATAAATAAATAAAATCAAAAGTGCATTTAGAAAATAACAGAAGCACAAAATGAAGACCAATTCAAAGCTGTTTCTCTGGAGGGTCAAAGGACAGCTTTTATAATCCTGTTTAAGCTGAAGTAACAAACAAACTGAGTCTGTTTCATCATCTGTTTGAAAGTAAAACTTAATAATGCTAAAATGTTTCACAGTAAATATGTGACTGCTTCCTCTTTATGAACTCAGAGAAAATTCAGCAGCAGGTTCAAGAGCACAGAAAACACCTCAGGCAGATTTTAGTTACAGAACTTCACTTTTACCACCATCATAATGTTATTTTACTTCACAGACATCAGCTCACATAACTCCTTCAGTGACCTACATCTCTGTGGTTTACAAAGCAGACCCACAGCAGGACTTTATTTCCTGTTACACAACCTGCAGCAGACTTTGTACCTGCACCCAGAGGTGAAGCCTAAAGATCTGAGGAGGCGCTGCAGTCTGATCTGCTCACAAAGTCAGGAATATTTTTCTTGTTGGGTTTATAATCTTTGTCTTTCTGCTTTGATTCAAAAACAGGATTTTCATTAAAAGTAGTGAATTGTTGCTTTCAACAGATATTTATCATGTATTCATTCATGAGTCATGTACAGCCCAGTATGAGCTTAACTGGTACTAAGATTGTTGTCTAATAACCATTTATTTAAATAAATAAAAACACCTCCAAGTTGTTCCTTTCCTTTTAGTGTAATGAACCTTAAAAACACTGAAAATTTTCAGATATAATAAATCATCACTTTGTAAAACTGATGATCAGATAGAAAAGTCCTGAGAAAAATAAGTGCAATTTCAACCTTTTTGTTTGTTTGGTTTTCTCACAGTAAAAACTTCTGCAGTAAATCAGAGAAACCAGTCAGCACAGCTACTCTGGCTTAACCCCACTGTAAGAAGTAAACAATTAACTTGAAGAAAGGTACATGCCACTCAATATTTTGACTTTGTCCCATAATTTAAAGGAATTCAGTTCATTCCCAGATGTTTTTCTTAAACTGAGCCCACTATAAAACAGGAAACTCTCTAATGTTTATCGACTCATCACTGCTTAAGACAAGAACCTAATGTTATCAAATAGACTAATCATATTGAATCTATGACCTATTTATCCAGTTTATCAATTCATTCTGACAGAAGTGGCTCCTCAGCGTCTTTCTGGGAGGAGGAACAAATGTCACACACAGAGGACGGAGATCCAGCATAAACAATCTGGCAAATCAAACATGTGAAGCTGCTGTTGACAGTTTTGGTGAATGAGGGAGCAGCTGAAAGTATCTTTGCATTAATTCTGACAATGATCCAGTCCTCTGGCTCAGATTAAGTTAACAGTTCAGACTCTCAGGATGTTGTGGTGTCTGATTGATCTTTGTGTTAAACTGTGTGTTAAACTGCATCTATGTATAGGTTTTCTCCTTTAGGATTATGGCCTTGAGTTCAAGGGCTGCTTTGATCAGTAAATGGTATGAGAGAGTGTAATCTCTTGTTGCTTTCTCTCCAAAAAGAGAATGACCTCACATACATGCAGGAAATAAGCTATACCTGGTTTTTCAGAAAATACTTTATGTGGTGTTTGTACTGCTATGTTAAAATTCTATGTATGCACATGTGGTCTCTTTCCTTAAAGCCTTTGTTGGTTTGTGCAGAAGGGTAGAAGAAGAAGAAGAAGAAGAAGAAACAGCCTTTATTGTCCCACAGAGGGGAAATTTGGGTGTAACAGCAGCCGCAGTTATTATAAATATAAATAAAGATATAATAATTCACACTATTAAGAAAAGAATATATATAAAATCAACAAACAATATTAACCTTAATACTACTAATAATAATAACACTATATACAATGTACATGATGTGCCTGTGTGTTGAACCTTAACAGGCCGGACTATTACAGTATATTATATATTATCCTACATTGTGTAGGTTATGTGGGGTTTTTGTTGGGAGCAGTGATGGTTATAAAGTCTTACAGCTGCTGGGAGGAAGGATCTGCAGTAACGCTCCTTTGTGCATTTAGGATGCAGCAGTCTGTCACTGAAGGAGCTCTCCAGCTCAGCAACAGTTTCATGCATGGGGTGGGAGACCTTGTCCATCAGTGATGTTATTTTGGTCAGAGTCCTTCTGTCTCCCACCACCTGCACTGAGTCGAGAGGACATCCTAGGACAGAGCTGGCTTTCCTGATGAGCTTGTCTATCCTCTTCCTCTCAGCTGTAGACAAGCTGCTGCTCCAACATACTGCTGCATAGAAGATGGCTGATGCCACCACAGAGTCATAGAAGGTCTTCAGGAGTGTCCCCTGCACTCCAAAAGACCTCAGCCTTCTCAGCAGGTAGAGTCTGCTCTGACCCTTCCTGTAGAGCGCATCAGTGTTATGAGTCCAGTCCAGTTTATTGTTTAGGTGAACACCCAGGTTACTTATAAGAGTCCCACTATCTCAATGTCCACTCCCTGGATGTTCACCGGTGTCCGTGTGGTGGGTCTGCGCCTGCGGAAATCCACCACCAGCTCCTTGGTTTTAGCGGCGTTGATCAGGAGGTGGTTCCGCTGGCACCAGTCCACAAAGTCCTGAGTCCACTGTCTGTACTCTGAGTCATCCTCACCTGTGATGAGGCCAACTATGGCAGAGTCGTCAGAGAACTTCTGCAGATGGCAGCGTGGGGAGTTGATGGAGAAGTCTGCAGTGTAGAGGGTGAAGAGGAACGGTAACTTGAGATGCAGCACAAAGGAATGCATAGAATGTCCTTGTAGGCTCTCTGGCCTTCCATATAAGGGATTGTCCGGATGTCCAGCTATAGGTTAGGAGGCTAGAGCTGTTTCTTAGCCATATATGGAAAGTTAGGATGTGGGGGTTTGCCAACGTTATGGTATATAACCTTTGTCTCTTCTTTTGTTTAGTGGAGTTAGGAAGATTGGAATCTCCTGTCCCCCGATGGCTTTACAAAGCATCGGTTTTGACATTGTCTTTTTTGTAATAAACTCTATGTTATACATTAAGACTGTCGGCGAAGGATTTCTTCAACTACACCATCATGAAACAACATTTTTGGTCACACAAACAACTACAATTTGATCAATCCTTAGAGACAAATGCAGTCAAAAGTTAAATAATTTCACATTTTCAAAACAATCCAATGAGCCAGTTCTGGTCCTCAGACTGTATATTTGGCTCACTTCCAATAGAGCAATGACCTCCCTCATATCAATATTTAAAGCCTAATATTAGCTTCTTTTTTTTTGGTGTTTTTGGAAGGAAAGATTAAATAGAAGATACTATCAAAACATCAAAATTTACTTAAAAAACAACAACTATAGCACGAGGTTTGGTTAACACCTGCACAGTAGCTGTCTCAAGTGTTTCTGTTCCAGTGACTGAAAAAAAGTCAGTGGAACACTGAAAATACATTTAGTTGAAAAATAAGCTGCTGAAGTTGGAAAACTTATTACAGAAGAAGCATTTTATAGTGTTTAGGAAGTCATCTTAAAAGCTAATAAAGTTAATTTGTGAACAGAAACAGATCTGAGCTGGTAATTATTAATGAATGAGATCATACTGAGTTCAGCAATAAAGGTCAGAGGTCAGATAACCACAAAACAAGAACAAATGATTTTAGAGTCGTGCCCATAACTGATTGAATTTGGCATCATTAACTCTGTTCTCAGAACAGCTGTCAGTGAAAGCTGAAGGCTTTCATGCATTTTTTTACTCCTCCTTTTTAGAACGAGGAGCAGGCTGATATCTTCTTGTGGTGTTTCTAGATTTGGAGAGCACCAAACCAACAACACCAACAGCATCAACAAAACCACCAACAACAACACCAAGAACAGCACCAACGACAACAAAAAGACCAAGAACAGCACCAACAACAACAACAGCAACAACAACAACAACAAACCAAACCAGACCACCTATCAGTCTAGCAGATCCGTGCTCCTTTCCTTCTTCCTCCTTCTCTTCACCCTCGTTCCCTCCATCCTTTTTTTGTTCTTCTGTCTGACCTGCAGGTAGAAACAGGTGTGAGGTGTCAGCTGTCAGGTAGGTGATGAGCGAAGAACAGAACAGAATCCATTTCCTCTTCAAACTGCTGTCAGACATTATCTACTGCACTCTGATCACATCACTCAGACCAGCTGCTTTCTACAAAGTCTCATCAACAACATCTTTAGAAACAAATCAACAACCAGGAAGCAGCTTCACCTCTGATCACAGACACACTGGATAGTTCAACTTTTCACTTTTACAGCAGCTACCACACAAACATGTATGACTGCTACAGCTTTAATCCCAGATATTATATCTAAATCTACGTTCAACTAAATTCATCAGTTTAACAAACACAGGGTTCAGACAGCAATATAAAACAGTATGATACAATGTATTGTATATTATTGTCACATTGATAACAAGAAGCGCTAGAACTCACCTGGGTTTTCAACTTTCAGGGTGACACTGCTGAGAAGCTCAGGTTTCTGTGTTTCATGTCCAGCATAACATTCATATGTTCCAGCATCATTTGTGGTGACATGTTTGAGAATCACAGAGAAGTTTCCAGAGTTCTTCCAGTCAGGATCTTTTAGCTCCACTCGACCTTTAAACAGTTCATGCTGGACTTCTTCCTGAAAGTGACCATCTTTGAAGAAGAGGAGATAACTCTCTGACTGCAGCTCAGATTTATCCCAACTTAACATTATAGTGTCAGCATCTCTGTGACCAGAGCACTGCAGAGTGGCATCTGCTCCTCTTCTGACTGTTAACTCTTTTTGGCATAAAAAAGAAAAAAATAGGAAAACAGAAAACAATCATTAGTTCTTAGAGAGAAAGGTTTATACAGTTATTAGAAAATATTAAATTTTCAAATAATTACATAATTCATGTAATATTTATTTAAAACATGTACTGACTCCACACCTTTTTGCCACTATGAAATGTAAGCAGGGAGTACTGCACTGTTGACTCGTTCCTGAACTAACCAACGTACGATCCAGTTCCAAACATTAACCTGTTAGTGGTTTATTTGCATGGTTCAATCCATCCACACTGCAGTCAAGCCCGAGCACAAGTAAGCTACTCCATGGCACTCCATACAAGGCAACTGACACAAAAGGTGTAAAGAAAGCAGTCAGCAAGAAGACACTGTTTCACTCACGATCCTCCGCTACCTATATTATATTTCCTAACACCTCCCATGTGACACACATGCCTACCGTAATCCCAGGAGTAAACATGCAACACCATCTGACTACCACAACACCATTTACATGTGATACTTCAAGCAATGCTGACTTTAAACCAAATTTATCACAAACAGGTGATGCTGAGAGGAAAGTCTGTGTGCAAGTGAAATATTCACATCCAGAATGATAAATAATGAACTCCATTCTGCTTTAAAGACCCAAAAGCTGAGTTTATGGACCCTTATTATCTTCTTGTTTGTAGGCACAGCTGAACTCTTAATGACTTGTGATTAACAGGACTCATGTCTTCAGGACAGGTTTGTCAGTGCAGCATTCACCACCCCAGCTGATAGATGATGTGGAGTTTTGAAGGTGATTATTCTTCCTGACTTTGGACACAAACAGTTTATCAGAACATTTTGCTAAAAGTTCCCCTTAACAGATATGATGAGTTAGGAGACACAATTTGTTGCCATCAGATGTCAGCAAGATGAACCTGTGGTGCAGTGTTACAAATTACACTAAGATACAAATAAAGCACCCAGAGCCTGATGTAAGGAGTCAAACTTATGGTGACTTCGGTTCTGGGGTTCTTAATCTTTCCATAAAGTAGGATTTTAAACTGATACAATTATGATAAACAGAAACGAACACAAACTCCAAAAATCTCTCGCAGTGACTGTTTCTGTCCCTCAGCTCGGTGAACATATTCACACAGGTGCACTCAGCTTACCTGTGCAGTCCAGACGTCCCAGCAAACAGGAGATGAGAAACATCGATAAGGCTGATTGTAACATCCTTTCTTTCTTTGATGCTACACTTTCATCGCTGGAAGTTTCCCGGTTGTTGATAAAGGACAGCAGATAAAGCGGGTTTGCTTGAGAGAGTTTTGTCAGTAGTTTAACTACCTGTAAGACACAACCCACACTGAGCCAGGCAGGAGTCACATGATTTACAGAAAAATCTCCTGAATTCACTCGACCTGTTAGTTTGGTTTCAGGTTAAAATACCGAAAGGAGTAAAACGTCTGTAACTGTGAAAGCAAAGCAAATTAGTAGGATAATGTGTGTATTAACAGCGTGATATCGAGCTGTAATTTTCAAAAATTACTCTGAGTTTTCATCTTACCATAGCTGTGACTACAAGTATATGATCACAGCACACACACATTTAAAAGGCGTCAGCTTTGTGACTAAACAGTGCAGACACACTGTGTATTTTTGCAGCTTTTCTTATTGTTTCAACCACCAGAGAGGTCCAGTTTTTGGTTTGTCTGTTAGCAGGATAACTCAGAAAATGATGAACGGATTTCAATGAAAAGTTCCGCAGTTGTTGGGGATGGTACAAGGTCCAAGTGATTACATTTTTGTGGACACCATCAACACATCAGAAGTCAACGTCACCAAAAAATGTAAACAATTTAAAATATGCCTTGTGCAATTTTAAAATTCATATCTCGATGAATTTTTTTTATCTATTTGGATGAAATTTGATACACAGGTGCAGAAAATGACTGTTGATAATTCATTGTCTGTTTCTATTTTAAATTACAAAACTCACAATGATGCAAAATGAACTACAAACCCTGCACAAAAACACACAATTCAGTGTCAGTAAATGTTTTTCTCTCTTTTTAAGGTTCTTTGGAGGATGCAACACTTTGTTAGGAGAACAAACTTAACTCTGAGAATCATGTCTCATTTTGTGTTGCTGAGGTTTTTCTGCTCAGAGTGTTTAGTTCTAATGAGACTGGATGAGTGTGTAATTGTGGCAGGTGGACGGTTCAAAGCTGTGAGTTCAGTACTAAAACTCTGGTTCTGTCCTGTAACTCTTCACTGAGTCCTGACTCTGAGTGTTTAGAGCTGAGCCCCTTATATTTCTGCTCGTCAGGAATGTCGGGATTTTGATGAAACTGAACAGAACTAAACATGGAGCATCAGAGGGAGGCTGAAGAGAATCCCAACAGAAGACAAAGATGAGTCTTGTTGTGCAGCCAAGTTCTCTTTAAAGTGAAAGCTTTTCAGGTCGACTCAGAGATCAGAACATAATGCAAACATCTCTGCATGTCTTCTCAGCAGGACGAACACACAGAGCAGCTTTCATGGTTCTTTTCTCTGTTACTTCCCTCAATATTGACCATCAGTCAAAATGCAGGTATTAACTGGTTTGTTAGTGTTTCAGGTTAAGCAATCACTCTGATTTGGCCTTCTTCTTGTTAATATAAGACTGCACACAAACCAGTTGAACTAGCATTGTTGTGGAGCAGGTAATGTTTCTGCAGATTATCACATGCAATGACTGGAGCAAGGTAAGTTTCTCTTTCATCAGTTCAAAGGCTTTCTGGTAAGTAATAGTCCAGCAGCCACTAAAAGGCTCCTGAAGGTTGAGATATTATTATGTGTTACAAGAAGCATAATGTTCTCCATGGCTTCACTGACCCTTTCACATCTGTCTCATGTGCTCAGTGGGAACCTGCTCTCATCTGTGAAAAACACAGGGACCAGTGGTGGATGTGCCAATTCTGGTATTCTATGGCAAAAGCCAGTCAGGCTCCATGGTGCCGGGCAGTGAGCACAGAGCCCACTTCCAGACGTCGAGCCCTCAGGCCACCCTCATGAACTCTGTTTCTGATTAGTTGGTCAGAGACATTCACAGCAGTGGCTGCTGGAGGTCATTTTGTAGCTCTGTAGTTCTCATCCATTTCCTCCTTGCACAAAGGAGTGGATTCTGGTCCTGCTGATGGATTAAGGATCTTCTACAGCCCTGTCCAGATCTCCTAGAGCAGGGAACACAACTGGTGGCCCCCACCAGAGCTTTCCACCTGGCTCCCCAAATAGTACTGCCATAGGTACCATTACTCAATCAATCATGTCGCATCATAACCCGTTAAAACTAGTCTGAATTATCAAAAGCCTTCAACCGTGATTTCCTATTGCTCATAAGCTTCGCGTCTCAGCGTGTACCCTCATGCGGTCAATGTTTACACTGTCATGGTTATTTCTGTGATTATGTTTATTAGTTCTATTTTGTATTCCTGTTTTTTTCTAGTCTATTGTGTTTCCCTGTGTCAAGTCTGTGTGTACCTTGTCTAGTCACTTCCTGTTTTATTTTGACAGTCATGTGCTCCCCGTGCTTTGTGTTTAGTTTTTTTTCCCCTGTTATTAGTTTCATTGGCTTCACCTGCTGTGCCCTGCTCTTTCCTCTTGCCCAGATTACCTGATGTGTATTTAAGCCCTCAGTTTTCAGTTGTTCTTTGTCGTGTTGTAGTCTTTTTTTTTCCAAATGAACTGCCTTTAAGTTCTATTTTGTCTGAGTCTGCATCCTGGGGTCCAATCCTGCCTGCCACACAACAAGCTATGACATGCAGACAATTCAGTTCACCATTGCAGTGGAGGAATGTGAACATATCAACCTGCTCTGGAGTGATGCTTTCTCTCTCCTTTGGAAGATTTTCCCAGCTGCTAAGAAGAGATGCTCAGAGAGAGTAGATGTATCAGGATTACACAAGAGTGATGTTGCCAATGCAGCAAGAGTGGGACACCTCAGCTTGTTCAACTTCCAACAAGACTTTGTCTTTGAGATACATGTTTCCCCAAAGTACATTAGCACCTGCCATGAAGCGATGACGTGTACCATTTGATTTTAAATAATATGTACCATTCCTATTTCAATAATAAAAATAAATACATCTCACTTCATTAGTGATCATCTGGTTGTGTTGTAAGGACAAGGCTAATTATAAAGTGACAAGTGCTGCCAAGATATGGCTTTGTGGAAACACTGGTCCAGGCAATAGCTGTCAGGACAATCTTGATCCTGGATGTAACGTGCATGGAAAATGTTGATCAACTGTTTAAATTCCTTATCTTCAACCATGTATATTGGTCTCATATCATTGACAACCATGCTGAGGATGCTAAACGTCAGGGGTGTCAAACTCAATCATAAGATGGGCCAAAATTGAAGACCCCATCTCAGTCGTGGGCCGAACAGGATTAAAAATAATTTTAATCAGCAATATAAATTTGAATGGCCAGAATACAGCAATATTTTCCTCAACACATTAAATAAAATATAGAATTATAGTTTTTCTTCAACAATAACATCTGGAAAAATCAAAATATTTCATTTTTAACATTTTTAATTTTCATTTAATACTTCAAGTAATGCTGACTTTAAACTGAATTTATCACAAACAGGTGATGGTGAGAGGAAAGTTTGTGTGAGTTTACAAGTGAATAAAAAAGTTTAACTGGTGAAATATCAACATCCAGAATGATAAAAAATGAACTCCATTCTGCTTTAAAGACCTGAAACCTGAGTTTATGGGTTTTTTTTTTACTTTGTTTGTAGCCCCAGTTGAACTCTTCATTTACTTTGTGGAGAAAACAGCATGTAACAGATCACTGTCATGCCTATAATTACAGGTAAGTATTAAGAAATTTGTTTTGGTGCATGTGAGGGATTTGGGTTTTCTCAAGTGACAAACATCAGTGAAAGCAGGCTGTTAATGAGCAGTGTAACTGCAGCCTGTCTGTACCAAAAACCAAAACCAAAAACATTTCTGTACTAAACTGTTTATTTTATGGATCAACTTCATGATTCTCTGTTTGAAGAAACTGCTGCACCTCAACATGCCCAGACAACATGCTCTGCCCACTGCAGCTGTAACAATATGAATTTCCCAATTCTGGGATGACTAAAACTCTTATCTTATCTTAATGACTTGTGATTAACAGGACCCATGTCTTCTGGTTGGAGGATGCTCTTTCAGCTCTCAAGTGGCTCCTCAGATACAGATACAATTATGATGAATAGAAACACTGAACACAAACTTCTCCTTATTTCAAAGTCCAGGAAAAATTCTTGAATAAGACAGATTTGAATACCTGACAGGCTGAACATTAACAGCTCAATAATGAAAACTACTGTTTTAGATTTCTCACTCCTGAGTACGCTTTTTAGTGTAACACTAATGCACGTGCTTTTTTCTACAATGAACAAACAAATCTGCCTCCCCCAAACAAACAAACAAACAAACAAACAGAGTTCATGTAAAATGAAGCTTGATCATTATTCAGCTCACCTGCAGAGCGCTGTAATGGCTCCGCATCCTAATTAAGACGACACAACACAGAAACACCCTCCCTGTAGTTTACATACTGACTTACACTCTTTTTGTCTGACTCTGTGTTAACAAAGAAAAAGAAGAGAGAAAACAAATCTTAATAAAAGAATATATTCTATGACTAAATACGCACTATTGTTAAACATTTATCAGGCACAGCAGCTCCACACCTGGTTTTCATGCGCACTCCTCTCACAGGTGAGGTTTGCGTCACTGCCATTACACGAAGATCACGTCTAAGTTAAAATGAAACTAAACTGAAAAAGGCCTATGTGACTAAGAATATATGATCACAGCACACACACATTTAAAAGGCATCAGCTTTGTGACTAAACAGTGCAGACACACTGTGTATTTTTGCACCTTTTTTTATTGCTTCAACCACCAGTGGGCAGAGAGGTCATGTTTTTGGTTTGTCTGTTTGCAGGATAACTTGGAAAATGATGAACGGATTTCAATGAAAAATTCTGTAGTTGTTGGGGATGGTACAAGTCCAAGTGATTACATTTTCTTGGTCAGCATCAACACATCAAAGGTCAAGGTCACCAAGAAATTTCAGCAATTTAAAAAGATGGCTTGTGCAATTTTAAAATTCATATCTCAGTGAATTTTTTTTTTAATCTATTTGGATGAAATTTGATATTATCTTTGATGGTGACCCATCTTGACCAACATGCAGTCTCCTTTGAAGCAGCACCTGGAGGTCTGCACAGGGGTGATAGCATTGGCAGTGTGGGTTGAGTTAAAAGCCCTCTGCTCAGAG
Organism: Archocentrus centrarchus; assembly: GCF_007364275.1. Classification (NCBI taxonomy): domain Eukaryota; kingdom Metazoa; phylum Chordata; class Actinopteri; order Cichliformes; family Cichlidae; genus Archocentrus; species Archocentrus centrarchus. The sequence goes on along the minus strand of NW_022060262.1, from coordinate 43,728 downwards.
GCAGGGCAGAGACTGTCACATAGCTTTCACCACTCAAGCATATTCAAAGGTCTGGGTAGTTTTAGCCAGTTCCTCTAACAGGGTCCACTGATCAGCCCTGAGGTCTTGGTGCTGTTTCCCTCTCTGTGTTACTGACCGGTTGACGTCAGTTGCCATCTCTGTTCCAGCAGGTGAGTTATCATATAATAGCTGTTGTTCCACCTGGTAGAAACATCGAGACCTGTGTGCTTCTCAGCCCTCGAGGTCGAAGACGTGGAAGACGCCTACATATTTGGCCATCTGGTAGCGGTATCTTTTCTGTTTGGGCTCGGAGGATACCTGATTTACCGTGAAATTAAGAAAATCTGGGCGGCAGTTCAACATCTGCAGAGGCTGCCAACCCAGGTGGATGGGCTGTCCAGAGCCATACAGACTCAGACTCAAAGCCTGTTGGACCTGAGCCGTAGAGTTGGTGAGTAGAACGTGCTCGCAGGCGAGAGGGGTTCCATCTGGAGATAAGGTTCGGTTCTGAACGGCGAGGACGGTAACTAAGGAATTTGGAATATTGGATTTACTGAATGGGTTCCCCAGTGAGACTGAAGGCTGTTGGAAAAAAACAAGCAGCCTGTTCCAAAACAACATTTGCATTATCAGGAATTCGGCTCCCTAGCCGGCCTTGGCTGGTAATCATATCTCTCCAGGGCTATGTGTGATGGTCGCTCTCCCCCTCAGCCCTCTCTGTGATTTGTGAAGCTGGATCTGGTGTACCACGGCCGCTGATGAACTTCCATCACTATCAGCAAACTGTTTTGGCTAGGAGCTGGCATCTGGTCTCCACAATGCCCCCACCCCTCGTCTCCGTCTGCACTCCTCCCCCCCCCACACACACACACACACCCGACCCTACCCACCATACTGCTATCCTGGCTTTATATGTGCAAATATGCTTTTGCTGAGGTGTTTTTTGGAACCTCGTAAAGTGTTCCTTATGAACACAGTATGAGATGATTTTTTTGAACCTAATTATCCCAGTGTATCTCTTTCTGTTCTTCTACTAAAGGTAGCGCCATTAAGAAACGGATGCATGACCTCAGACATCTGTCTCCCCCCTGTCTGTATTGTGTTTGTTTGGATGGGTGTTCTGTTAACTGCAATTTCCCCATTGTGGGACTAATAAAGGCCTTCTTGATTCTTGATTCTTGATTGATATTGGTCTCATATCACTGACAACCATGTTAAGGATGCTATATGTCAAGACTTCAGCCATTTGATGAGTGTATGAGCCTCTATTTGGGACAAACTCATCTGCATACCTTTGCTTAGTACTACTAAGAATGAAAAACACTGAACCAGAAAGGTGTTACTGTCACAAATTGTCCTTTATTTACTGTTTTATACCAGTTAAACAATTTAACTGATTAGACATTTAATGGATTATTGATATGCTCCAATCCACAGATTAATGACCTAACATGAGGTGGAAGAGGTTTACTATTCAGAATGAACTTGAATATTAATCCAAGAATAAAAAACAAAACTTGGAGCCAGCTACTCCCATTCACTGATTTAATGATTTTTTAATTATTGTCTAAATAAACAAAATAATTGAAAAATAAATTTGTAAATTTATTAATGCCTATTACATAATACATTATTAAATAATAAAAAGCTTTATTTCAATGTGCGTGATACTCCTGGTCCTCCATACTTGAGTGGTACAATAGCTAATTTTGAAATGTGTAACATCATGTAGCAGCTTCAATTGGTCACCAGGGAGCACAAGCCTTAGAGGTCACGGGTGAGGGAGGGGTAAGTAGAGCTACAAGAAACTCACAGTTTTCCAACCATGTGTGGCTTTCTGTGCTGTTGCTCATTTGTGTGTATTTTTTTTCTTTTTTCATTGAACCCTGGAAGAAATTTTCACTTTTCTTTCTTTACTGCACATTTTATATTAGAGGACTGCATTAAATCAGCCTTCATATTTGAGTGACACAGAGAGGTCTGCTACACCTGCTGCCTGGACACTTAACCACCTCCCACTAACACAGACACTGTTGTCAGTACAGCTGAAGCTGCCAGGCAATAACAAAGTCCTGCAGACTACAAAGATGGAGGTTTGTACCTACGACATTTGGTTACAGAGTCAGAGCTCTGTTCTCTGTTCAAAGAACCAAGTCTCACGGCAGTTCGTGCAATATTCACGAAATTGAATCTACTGATTTGTGCTCATGAACACGAATCAACAGATTAAATTTTGTGACTATTGCATGAACTGGACAGTTTCTCTGATCACAACATTGGTGTATCTGTACCCACAGTTTTACACATAACTTTATAAGTTCACAAGATAATAATACTGATTTTACTCTAGAAACAGATTCTTTTAAGAACTAAAACACAGTGTTATCTTGAATTTAGCCTTCTTAAAATAAACTCCAGACATGTTACACTTTAGCAGAACACACCAAACACAAGCCTTGCTTTAAAACACATAACAGGCATATCGAGTCCAAAGACTTTAATCATGACTCAGTAACTGGGTCTGCACTAATACACAGCCACCACATTCTTTAACCCCTTAACTGGCAGCAAAAAAATCACCTGACAAAAACTACATAACGCCTTCTGGTTATTACTGGCTCTGAAAAACCCATTTCATAGCCTATTAACTGGCCGCGTCTGGTCCGCCGGCCGAATAAAGTGCATTTTATATGGCAGGTTAGACCCTCCTATTTTTGATTGACACCTCATTCGGCCAATCATGTTAAGAAATGGGTTTGCTAGAGCCAGTGATACTCAGAGGGCGTCACGTAGCTTTGTCAGGTGATTTGGTGCAGCCAGTTAAATGATTGGCCGAATGAGGTGTCAATTAAAAATGGGAGGGTCTAGCCTGCCATATACAAGGGACTACAAACGCCCCGTCACCGGGCCCTGGCGAGTTAAGGGGCTACAATATCGCCACTCGTCTGCCCACTGCTTCCTGCTCCTCAGTTTTATTTACATTTTAAACACTGAGGGCCTTGGGGGGGCAGTTTGAATGGGCGCTGTTTTTCAGTGCTCATATTACATCTGTCCTTCCAATTTTAATAGCACCATAGCTTTCACACAGTCATAAACATTCTTCTCATTACATACACTCACATCACCCCCCACACGTTGGGTGGGAGGAGAGGGTGGGTGGGTCTTCTCACAACCCAGTTTCTTGCACCCTGCCTGGGGTGGGGACTGGTTAGTTGTTCGGGGCTGGGTTGGCTGCTTCCCTGGGTTACCGCTGGCTCTGTGCTGGTACCTGCTCTCACACACTAGGGGACATGTATGGAATCCGTGTGTGTTTGCATGCATGTGGTGTGTGCCTGTGTGTGTGTGTGCGAGCGTGTGTGTGTGTGCAAGCCTGTGTGTGTGTGTGTGAGCGTGTGTGCGAGCGTGTGTGTGTGTGTGTGTGTGCAAACGTGTGTCTGTGTGTGTGTGTGTGTGTGTGTGTGTGAACGTGTGTGTGTGTGTGAAGGATACTTATGAGTTTGGTCAGCCAGGTTTCGAACCCAGGGGGTAAGTCAGATTTCCACAGTTTCAAAATACACCTCTTTGCAATCATCATACAAAGAATTAGAGCAATATGTGTGTTACAATCCAGGTTTTTCAGAGTATTAGAATATCCCAACAGAGCAATTCCAGGATCAGGCAGGCACAACAATGATATTAAAGACAGTAGAAAACCATTGAAAAATAAGAGACCAAAAGTTATGTAATTTTGGGCAAAACCAAAAAAGATGTGCTAGTGTTCCTTCCGCTGCCTGACATCTGTTGCACAGTGAAGAGAGATTAGGGAAGATTTTACTTAATCTAATTTTTGAATAATGTAACCTATGAACTACCTTGTACTGAATCAGTTGAAGCCTAGCATTAATTGAACAGTGCTTGATGTTCGTTAATATTTCATCCCACGTTTCCTCTTCGATCTTGATAGTAAGCTCACCTTCCCAGGCTAGTTTTATTTTAATCGTAGATGAGTCCAAGGTTTTTGAGAAAAAGCGGACCATCGTTGAGATCAAATGTTTTGCTTCAGGGGGACCTAGGAGGGATTTTAACAATGCATTAAACTCCGACGGCAATTTGTACGACTTCATAGTCTGACGGATATAGTGTCTCAGTTGTAAATACCTAAAAAACTGAGATTTTGAAATGGAGAATTTGGACTGCAACTGCTCAAAAGAGCCCAGTTGTCCATCGATATAAAGGTCCACTAAGCTGACAACACCTGCACGGCTCCACTCCAAAAAGGCTGTGTCTGTAAGTGATGGTAAGAAATCATGGTTCTGCCAGATTGGAGCTTGAACCGACGTGTGTGGGAGTGCACAGTGTTTCCTAATTTGATTCCAGATCCTCTGGGTGCTTGACAGAATGAAATGGTCCTTCCTATAGACCGCAGGGGGCCTTGGGGTCGAGAAGAGAAGCGCGGGGAGGGAAGTGTTATGGGCTAGCCCTTTTTCGATGATTAGCCAAGGAGGCGGAGTGTGCCCATCTCCCCTCTCAAAGCCATATTGCCAGTACGTCAGAACTCTGACATTGGCAGCCCAGTAGTAATGCAAAAAACATGGCAAACCCAAACCCCCACTGTCTCTTGGTTTTTGGAGGTGGCTTTTGGCAATCCTATGTATTTTGTACCCCCAAACAAATGGCATGATAATAGAGTCTAAAAGCTTAAAAAAAGATTTAGGAATAAAGACAGGAATGTTCTGAAATAAATACAAAAATTGTGGCAATGAAACCATCTTAATAGCATTTACACGTCCAATCAGGGATAAAGGTAGTGTTCTCCATTTTTCTATATTCTCCTTGAGTTTGGTCAGTTTCTCTGTGAAATTTAATTTAAAAAGGTCACTTGCCTTTTTTGAAATTTTTATGCCCAAATATTTCACATAATCAGAAGTTATTTTAAAGGGTGTAGTTGTCATAAATAGTGGATCCAAGTCATTCGCCACTGGTATAAGTTCACTCTTCTGCCAATTAATGGTATAACCGGATACCTTTCCAAAGGAATTAACAAGCTGGAGCAAATGTGGTATTGACTTCTCTGGGTCAGAGACAAAAAGGACCACATCATCTGCATATAAAGAAATTTTGTGATCAGCTCCCCCTAAAGTTATAGGTTTAATGAGGGCATGCTCTCTCACGCTAATTGCCAACGGTTCGATAGATAAAGCAAAAAGAAGTGGCGAGAGGGGGCACCCCTGCCGAGTCCCTCTTTTTAAAAAAAAGGAGGGAGACCTGTCTGAGTTTGTAATAACTGATGCTGTAGGCTGAGAATATACCATGCGCACCCAGGAGACAAAAGACGAACCAAGTCCAAATTTCTCCAATACCCTCAAAAGATACCGCCATTCCACCTGGTCGAAAGCCTTCTCTGCGTCCAAACACAGGATGGCTTGCTTAGAGGTTTTATCAAAGGGATAATACATAATATCCATCACACGTCTAACATTAAAAAAAGAAAATCGCTTTGGGATGAAGCCTGTCTGGTCAGTGTGAATAACCGATTCTATACATTTATTTAACCTTTTTGCAAGTATTTTAGTGAATATCTTAAAATCTAAGTTAAGCATGGAAATTGGACGATATGATGAGGGCTCTGTTTCATCCCTTTCCGGTCTGAGTAGGAGCGAGATATTTGCATCATATGGGGTTGGAGGGAGATTTTCAGATCCCATTGAGTGTAAAAACATCCTGTGTAGAATTGGGGTTAATTGATTTGCAAATTTCTTATAAAATTCAATGCCAATTCCGTCCGGTCCAGGGCTTTTTCCGCTTTGCAGTGATCTGATAGAATTCAGAACTTCTGTTGGGGATATTTCCGCATTGAGGGCTTAACGAGAAGCTTCATCTAGCTTCGGTATATTTAGATTTTTTAACCAGTTATCCACATCACCCGAGGAATTAGATCTGTAAAGCTCTTCATAATATTCTTTAAAGCGGGCATTTATCAGTTTTGGGTCCGTTAGGATTTCTCCTGAGCGAGACTTTATTTTGTGGATGGCTCTACTGGCCTGTTGTCCCCTCAGTTGGCGAGCTAAGAGTGTATGAGGTTTGTCCCCAAGTTCAAAATACTGTCTCCTAAGTCGCAGGATCTGATCACTAACCTGGCGTGATAAAATTTTGTTATACTCGTATTTAAGGTTGAGAATATTTGTAGTGTTTGAGAGTTGCCTGTGCTTCTATATAAAGGTTCTAGTTGTGAGATCTGAGAGTCGATTTCCTCTAAGCGAATTTTGCTTGATTTTTTCAAAGCCGCTCATATGCAATAATTTGGCCCCTCATAACAGCTTTAAGCGCTTCCCACAAGACTGAATCTGAGACATCTGAAGTATCATTAATCTCAAGATATTCTGTAATTTTTTTAGACATATGTCTACAAAAATTTTCATCTGCCAAGAGAGATGGGCGGAAATGCCACGAGAAGTGCTGTCTGGGTTTGTTGAAATTGAGAGTCATGGCTGTGGGGGCGTGGTCGGAGATCAAAATATTATGATATTTGGTATCTATAACATTTGGTATAAGTTTGGCATCTAATAAGAAAAAATCAATACGAGAGTATGATTTGTGTTTACTAGAAAAAAAAGAGTATTCTCTGTCTGTTGGATGTTGGAGCCGCCAAATGTCAACTAAATTAGTAGTGGCGATAAGATTATTTAAAACCATAGAAGCATTAGAGGGACTGAATTTTTACTAGCTGATCTGTCAAGATGGGGGTCGAGTATTACATTATGATCCCCGGCAAATATTAAGTTAGTAGCTGAAAGATCAAAAAGCTTTCCAAAGGTTTTTCTGAAAAATGTTGGGTCATCAATATTAGGCCCGTAGATATTCAACAGTGTTACATGAATCGAATAAAGATAACCTGTAACAATGATATACCGGCCGTTCGGGTCCGCTGATGTAGAAATGTGTTTAAAAGGTATGTTTTTCCGAATAACAATCGCAACCCCGCGAGCCTTGCTAGAAAATGTAGATTGATATATTTTGTCTGCCCAGCTACAACGCAGAGACTTCTGTTCAGAAGGTCTAATGTGAGTCTCTTGAAGGAACAACACATCGGCTGTCAGAGATTTGAGGTGTGCAAAAACCTTAGCACGTTTAATTGAATGGCCTAGGCCACGAACATTCCAGCTGACCAAGTTGATGCCCCTATCCCACCTATAAGTGACATAAGAAATTGAAAGTTGAATTATATGAGCGGTGACACAATGAATTGCCCAAGATATGAGTAAAGTACATAAAAAATAAAAAAAAAAAAAATAAAAAAAAAAAAAAAGAGAGGATTTAAGGAAAACACATAAAGCGAACTTACATTTACCCACCCCAATCTCCCACTTTCCAAAACGAAGCGAGAGACAAAGTCCTAACATTCTGTCCACAGGGGTCATATACTGGTTAAACCTAACCAGTGGTATCGCTAGTTATCCAACTTTTAACAAAACAAACCAAACAACAACAAAAAGTATATATAGCGTCCCTCCTGGTGACTGACCATAAGCGTTATTATTTTAACATTGCAGTGATGAAAATCAGGAGAATCCTGGTTTTGTTATAAGAACTAAAAAGAATAGTACAAATTGATTAACACCATACACATCTGACTATTATTAAACCACACTAAAGAGGTAGGCATCTAAACAAATTAACCTCTGGCAGAGAAGGATAAAAAACGAAAGAAAAAAAAAAAAAAAAAAAAAAAAAACCTATCCCTCTCTATATATTTTTTCCTTCTCTAATTTTCGAGGCATGCTGGTGAGAAACCAATGACTTAATAACCCAGAACTCAACACCCCCAACAGTGCTATGCCTCTATAGTCGTAGCCAAGTGAAGGTCTATTAATCAAATTGTCTTATTAACATTTGGCCGATGCATACCAGACAGACCGGTGCTCAGCGATCATCACTCCCGGGTGGCCCGGTAACTGAGCAGAAAGCGATCAGCATCCTCTGGGGTGTTGAAAACCTTATCAATGTCGGCACCTTTGGTGACTCGGAGTCGCGCCGGGTAGAGGAAACCAGTACGCATCCCGGCTTCCTTGAATTTTTTCCTCACCTCTTCAAACGGTTGGCGCCGCTTCAGGGTCTCAGCCGGAAAGTCTGGAAATATGTGGATCCGTCTCCCGTCATATGTCAGAGGTGTGTTCTCACGTGCCAGCCGCAGTATTTTTTCCTTGACTCGAAAACTATGAATTCGGGCTATCATGACACGGGGACGCCCTCCGACATCAGATGGCTGTCCCAGTCTGTGAGCTCTGTCGACCTCTATCGGGGTAGGAAAGTGAGCAGGGCCCAGCAAATCACGCAGAAAACTGACACAAAAGTCTACAGGGTTGTTACCCTCAGCTTTTTCTGGCAAGCCCACCACTTTTATATTTTGTCGCCGAGAGCGCGCCTCGAGGTCGATAACCTTGTGTTGGAGTAGTTTGTGGTTCTCCTCCAACTGCCGCCATTGTTGTTTTAGCTGGGTGAGCTTAGCATCATGGTTGCTGCCAGCTGCCTCCAAAGTAGAGATCCGATCATCGTGATCAGTCAGAGTAGCTTGCATAGTTTGCAGGGATGTCTCCAAGTTGTTGAATCGATCATCCATCTTCTTACTCAAATCGGTTATAGCGGCAAGTATGGCGGATGTTTCCGTGTTTGCCTCCATCGGCGGTGTTGGCTCTGGGGAGTTATCTGTGTCTTCGATGCTAATGCTAGCTTTAGCCTCTCGCCCCGAGTTTGCACAGAGAGCTTTCTTGTAGTTATTCTGCTGTTTTTGTTCTCTCCTGGTAGCCATAAGTGCATAAACACAATATGGACGTAATGCCCAACTTTCTAGCAGGTACAACTGAATCAGAAATGTTGTATTGCTTGAATAATAACGAACCAGAAGGGAGCTCAGAAAAAATGCGTCTATACCATAGCGTGCACTCTAGCGCCCCCCGTCTGCACACCGGATCTTGACGGATACGTTTTTAGATTTCTCCGTAAATGGACAAGATTGGACCCTGAAAGAATCAAACTCTGAATGACATCTGTTACATATCTGGAAAATATCCATTAAAACATCTGTGACAGATCAGATCATCCTGTATTCTCTCTGGAAACATTACGGATACGTGACAGATTCATAATTTTGGATCTGCCATGGATCATTCCGGAGCATTCCGGATCTTTCCGGATACAGGCCCTTTTTGTCCAGTCATAAAGCACCTCAAAGTGACTGTTTGTTGTGATTTGGTACTATATAAATTTTATTTTGAATTGAATTGATTTGAATTGAATTGAACTGAAACGAAAGAGCAATTCAGAAGACCCGTATGAAAGAGGCATCAAGGGAACTGTTTACCCTGCCCGGATAGGATTACTGGGGCCCCACCCTGGAGCCTGGTCTGAGGAGGCGGCTCAAGGGAGCGTGTCTGGTGGCTGTGCATTAGGCCGGGTGGTGCCTGGCCTGGCGCAGTCCAAAGAGAATACATGGACCCACCCTCCTGTAGGCCCAACACCTGCAGGAGGTGTCGTAGGGGTTGGGTGCAGTGTGTGTCAGGTAGTGGCCAAGGGCAAAGGCCCTGGCAGAACGATCCCCGGCTATCGAGACTGGCTATTGGGACATGGAATGTCACCTCTCTGGTGGGGAAGGAGCCTGAGCTAGTGTGTGAGGTTGAGGCATAGATATAGTCAGACTCACCTCAACACATGGCCTGGGTTCTGGAACCAGTCTTCTGGAGACAGTCTGGACTCGGTTCCAGTCTGGAGTTGCCCTCCGTGAGAGGTGGCAAGCTGGGGTGGGTATTATTGTATTCCCTCAGCTTGCTGCCTGTACGCTGGAGTTTTCACCAGTAGGCGAGAGGGTTGCTTCCCGGCGCCTTTGGGCTGGGGAACAGGTCCTGACTGTTGTTTGCACATTGCGCTTATGCTCCAAATGACAGTTCAGAGTACCCACCATTCTTGGAGTTGCTAGGCAGGGATGGAGGACCTTAGAGCACTAGGATACTCCATCCAGTGACTCCATTGTCCTGCTGGAAGGAGTCAATGGTCACGTAGGCAATGACAGTGAGACCTGGAGGGGCATGATTTGGAGGAAAAGTCTGCCTGATTGGAACCTGAATGGTTGTTATTGGACTTCTGTGCAAAACACAGTTTGTCCATAACGATCACCATGTTCAAATATAAGGTAAGTGTACGTGGCACAGGACACCCTAGGTCGCAGGACGATGATTGGTTTTGTAATTGTATCATCAGATCTGCAGCAGCTGTATGTTCAGGGCACTTGGGTGAAGAGAGGAGCTGAGCTGTCAACTGATCACCACCTGGTGGGGAGTTGAATTAGGTAGCGAGAGGATGCTGGACATACTTGGTGCACCTAAACATATTGTGAGGGTGCACCTGGCAGAGACCCTATTCCACGAGATCTTCAGCTTCCACTTCTGGCAGAACTTCAACAACATTCTGAGGGAGGCTTACAACACTGAGTCTGAATGGACAATGTTCTGCACCTCCATGGTTGAGGCTGCTGCTCAGAGCTGTGGCTGCAAGGTGGTTGGAGCCTGTCGTTGTGGTAACCCCCAAACTAGATGGTGGTCACCAGACGTGAAGGGAGCCATCAAGCTGAAGAAGGAGTCCTATCAGGCTTGGTTAGCTTGTGGGACATCGGAGGCAGCTGATGGGTGGTGGCAGGCCAAATGAAATGTGACTCGAGCGGTGGCCGAATCAAAAACTCAGGTGTGGGAGGAGTTCGGTGAGGCTATGGAAAAAGACTTTTGGATGCCCTTGAAGTGATTCTGGCAAACCATCAGGCAACTCAGGACAGGGAAAAGGTGCTCTACTCACACGGTCTATTGTGTGGGTGGGGTTCTGCTGAGGCTATAGTCGGATGCTTGAAGGAATACTTCGAGGACCATTTTAATCCCATTGACATGCCTTCTGTAGCGGAAGCAGAGTCTGGGGATGAAAGGGATGACTCGCCCCCACTTGGGGGTGAGGTCACTGAGGTGGTTAAACAACTACTTGTTTACAGGGCCCCTGGGGTGGATGAGATTTGCCCTGAGGTCCTGAAGGCTGTGGATGTTGTAGGTGGCATGCCTCTGCAACATTGCATGGGGCCGGAGGGTGTGCTCCAAATTTTGGGGATCAGTCTTCAGCCTCCTCGGTAAGGTCTATGACAGGATGCTGGAAAGGAGGGTCCATCCATTAGTCAAATCTTGGATTCAAGAGGAAGAATGTGGTTTTTGTCCTGTGACGGAACACTGGTCCAGCTCTTTATCCTCTCAAGGATATTCAGCTGTGTGTGGGAGTTTGCCCATCCAGTCTACATGTGTTTTGTGGACTTGGAGAAGTCATTCAACCACATCCCTCAGGGTATCCTGTGGGAAGTGCTGTGGGAGTATGGGGTGTCTGACCTGTTACTGCGGACCATTCAGTCCCTGTACAGCGAGAGCTTGGTCTGTATTGCCAACAAGCTGGACTTGTTTCCTGTGGGTGCTGGACTTTGCCAGGGCTGTAGCCACGTGGCGGAAGGCTTCCACCTTGTTGGCCTAAGAATCTCATCTCGGCTCTTTGTGGATGATGCAGTTGATTAGCAGTTATCCCTGTCTGTTTGACGCTCTCAGGCATCCTATGGATGCAGCTTCTTCTTCTTTTGGCTGCTCCTTTTAGGGGTCGCAGATCACCTCCCTCCCTCCATCCGACCCTGACCTCCCCCTCTATCAACCAACCCTCTGAATGTCTTCGTTCACTACATCCATGAATCTTCTCTGTGGTCTTCCTCTTTTCCTCCTGCCTGGCAGCTCCATAGTCAACATATTTTGTCCAGTATATCCACTCTCCCTCTTCAGCACATGTAATGACTCCTGATTCTCCATTCAAGGTCAATAAAAAGTGTTTGGCGTTAAAAAATAAAACATATTTTGGACTATTTGATAGCAAACTTTGCTGCTCCAAATAAAACATAAATTTGAACATTTCACGTTAAAAGATTACATGGAATTTTACTTATAAAAAGTTATTTATCTTGTTTTACTTCTGGACAAACAAAAACAAAAACATATTCCATTTCACTCATCTGTAGATGCAGAAATTAGAGACAAACACAGGAAGGCCCTGAAGGAATCCATCTGTGACAGTGGGCTGCAGACTAAAAGAAAGTCAACTGAGAACCCATTTTTTAAGCAAGAGAAAGGGAAACATGAAAGGTCTGCCTGCAGCTTAAGAAGAGCTGCATGATGAGGCAATGCGGCACAGGTGTGGAGTAGTGATGCCAAACACCTGCCCAGGAAGGAGGAGCCTCAAGAGACCGCCTCCCAGACGGCCATGAACCTGTCCCCAAGCACGCCCATACCATGGAGGAGAGAAAGAAAGAGAAAAACACACACACACCCACACACCAAAACCCCAGGACATGACAACCCTCACTGAAATATGATGTTCAGCAGTAATGTTCTTCTATAAGCAGCTCTGAAAGAAACCGCTCAGTTTAGAAAAGAGCTTCAAGGGTTTCTCCCAGTAGGTTTTCAAGGGGTAAAGACATGGAAAATGAAACAGTGTAACAATGTCCATCATGCATGGATGGATACTCTTAATTGCTTTGATAAATTTTTGTATGTAAGAAAAATTAGCTCATCTCTCGCTGTGTTTTTAATGCCTCTTTGTACAAATTTGAATGCTAAATTTTTTGACATAGTAGGACTTTTACTTAAATACTTCTTTCACCATTCTGTCAAATAAACATTAAACACAAAGTCTTTAATAATCCCTCAGTGTCAGGACTGCACTTCTTCACTGCATGTATTTATCAGGGATCATCTTACTGTCACACTGGCAGATATCTGCCACTTTTTTAAATTAATAGTAGCATTATTTTATAATATGTTTATGATTTTTTCAAAGCACCAAATATGCAATTATATTATTACCCCCTCTCTGTCTGGGTCACTTGGCCATGTTGGATCTAGGCTAACTACATGTGTTATTAACAAATGTCACCAGATCAGGTTTTCTGTACATTTCATGTTTTTGGTAAATGAATTACAGTGAAACTGAGCTTGAAGGGGAGAGAAGAGAATCTGCATCAATGCCATAAGAGAGAGACTGTGAGAGAGGAATAGAAAGATTCAAGAGGAAAAAATTCAAGATGGAGGATTATTTAATTTAGAGAATTAAAGATTAAGACTTAAAGAGAAAGAATTGAAAGAGAAAGAATTAAAAGAGAAGGGAAAGAATGAAGATAAAGAGGTCAAGATAGAGAGTGCTGTGATAGATAGTTAACCTTTTCAGGATATACGCTTCCTCTATGATGGCTGGGACAGGGTTCAGCCCCCCCCCCCCCCCCCCCCCCCCCCCCCCCCCCCCCCCCCCCCCCCCCCCCCCCCCCCCCCCCCCCCCCCCCCCTCACAGGTACAGATGTGAGATAGAAAGTGGTCAGTCAGAGGCACCTTTTTTCCACCTCGTTAGAAACAGTCTCCTTGTATTCATATTTTATTAAAATACCTGATAATACCAACATGAAGCTTTGTCTTCATGTTGGGCTCCAGGACAGACAGTGTTACAGAGGAGTTTCTACTAAGCACAGATTCACAGTAAAGCATGAAGCTGTACCTAAAAACAAAGATGGGTCCTTAATATGTCAACATTCAATAATATCATATCAATCAATTAAAAGTTTTTTCTTTTGTTGTATCTAAAAAAATGCTAAAAAAATCTGAAAATAAAACCTGAGATGGAAAAAATAAGGCTTTAATAAAATCAATCTCCTCTAATATCCACCTTTAATCACTTAATGTTAACATTTAGATGGAATCAGTAAATATGTGTAAGTATTGTCTCTGATGTGTCATAAATATTCTTATATGAAGTTTATTTTATTAAATTGAAGTCAAAACAGACGTCTTTACACCATTTTACATGATATATTTAATGAGCAGTATAATTTTGTGTGCAGATTATAAAACAGCCTCGTGCTCAGTATGTTTTCAAAGCAGCAGCTGACCCGGGGTCAGAAACTTCACAGATCTTTAATGCTGAATTACACTTAATTTTACAGGAAACAGCAACATCTGTCAGGAAACTGCAACATCTGCATTCATGATGGTTCACATTAAACTGGATAATAAAACATCAAACAGAGACTTCTGATGACAGTACAAAAACAAATTAAACAATTATTGGACAAATCAACAGGTCTTATAATTAAAATAACACGAATCACCGTTTTGAGCATCGATCTGAACTATTACAGGTTTTTTTTAATAACTTTATGATCATTTAACTTTTTTCCAGTTTAGTTTCCAGAGTGGGTTTCCTCACTTATAGTTTTAACAATGTTTGCCTTTAATTTTACTTTAATTAGTTCTACAGTTCATTTTAAAGTGCTATTATTATTATATTTTATTATTATTATTATTATTATTACTATTATTATTATATGTTTAATGAGGAAAAGATTTAGAAACACATTTTAAGTGACAGGCTACAAATTGACAGTGAAAATCAGAATGAGGAGATATAATTAATGAATCTGTCAAATAATCATAAAGATAACAATACCACCAATTATTACTACTATTACTAATATTATGGGTCTGCATGTCTGCTACAATGGACAAGTCTCTCTAGAAAAACATCAATGCAATATTATTTTATTTACATAGGTAAAAAACTAAGTAAATACAATAAAACTAAGCAGAAATATCCATTTACAAAAGACAATAAATAAATATTTCAACAGTTATCTGTTTCTCAGTATATTTAAATTAATTCAATTTTATTTATATAGCACCAAATAACAAAGAGTCGCCTCAAGACGCTTTGTATTGTGGGTAAAGACCCTACAATATTACAGAGAAAACCCAACAGTCATAATGCCCCCCTATGAGCAGCACTTGGTGACAGTGGGAAGGAAAAACTCCCTTTTAACAGGAAGAAACCTCCAGCAGAACCAGGCTCAGGGAGGGGGGGTCATCTGCTGTGACCGGTTGGGGCTATTCATGCACTGATATTGCACATGAACAGACCCTGTTATAAATTAGATTTTTTTTTTTTTTTTTTACTTGTAAAATTTCACAACACATTCAGCAACACACAAATACACATGAATGTAAAGTATGGATGTGCATTCACCAGTAATTCGGCTCAGTGTGATCCACTTAGTTCTAGCTGATAACAGATCATCTCAAGGGTTTTATATTTGTCAGTAAAGACTCTGCAAACTGAGAGAAAAGGCTCCAAAGATCACATGAGCCTCTACAAGCAGCACATGGTTAAAGTGGGGAGGAAGAACTTCCTTTGAACAGGAAGAAACTTTCATCAGCACCAGTTACAAAACACACACTTTCACACCTGCATTTGGTTATAAAGAGAAAAAAAAGACATTTCTCATGTTTAGAAACACTTTAATTTAACCTAATTTAACAATGAATTCTTGATTATTGACTGATTATTTTCCTGTTTTCTAAGAGCTCATCACAGTGTAGCTGACTCCAGTTCCACCCCTTCACTTCACTGTCCTGACTCAAACTCCTCTCAGCTTTGAGCCAAGTGAGGCGGCTTTGTAATAAAAGAGCTTTGAGTATTAGCATTAGAGCAGCCATCCTTTTATTATTTACCCTCTTTGTTTGTTTTTAATTTTCTGACGTCTGATTCTTCATTAGTGACGATTCCAACGTTAATCCAAACCTTAAACCATTAGAACATGGGATTTTTTTTTTGTGATTAAATCAATCTTTTCTTTATGTTTGAACAAAAACAAAACATCTCACTCTGTGTGATGCTGTCCCATATAAAGTGTCTGACAGTGCATACGTTTATTTGATATAGCAGTTACTACAGGACAGCAGAGAGGCTCTTTGGTTTGGTGAATTTGATAAATGTATTCACTGTAATGTCGCTGTTAAATTTTTCTTTAACACTTACATACAGTTCAGGTCCCGTTCTGACATTTAACAAAAATGAATGAAGGTCACATCAGATCCAACAGCTGCCTGACATCCAGTGCAGAAAAACAGATTCTGTAACAGCTTCACCCCCTAATCTCCAGTCTCTGCACCCCCCTCCAGTCTCGCATGTATGTGCAATAACGCTGTGCTATTGACTACAAACAACAGTTTAAATATTCACTAAATATTGACTGTTGTCTTCTTGCATTCTTACGTTTACTTGCACTTTTTTTTCTTTTTGTTTTTTACATTTTTTAAGATATTTTATAATTTACATCTTATGCGTATTGCATAGTAATACTACATCTATGCACATACAGCATAGACCTGTGGATAGTTAAGTCACAGTAAAAGTCTGTTCTATTCTATTCTATTCTATTCTATTCTATTCTATTCTATTCTATTCTATTCATAATTCTGTGAGCCTGAAATCTGATATATTGAAGTGACCCAGTGCATTTAAATTTTTGTGCCCTTTGACAGATGTTACAGTTTTTGGTGTGGCTCAAAGTAAAGTACGTGGCACCTCTCTGAGAGGACTTTGACACCGTGATGAGAACTAACTGTTCCCACCACTTCTGTCCAGGTTCCCACAGAGAAACATACCTGCCGATCTCCAAAGTCTCCAAACAGTGTTATAGTAAAACAGCAGAGAAGGGATCGTATATGGTGCGCATAAGGAGCAAAGGTCACTCAGAGGTCACAGAGTGCCCAAATCAAAATTTTTCTGATCTGAGATTAAGAAAACATCTAAAGAGGGACTGAGATGGTCACAAGTCACCTGTGGTGTAATTTCAGCATGTGCGTGTTTCCTACCACTGCTTTGAATGCACACACTAATTTTAATAACCAAGGATTGTTATGTAAGAGTTAATTGATATTTAATTATTATTTATAGTTTTAAGTAATGCTATGAGAAAATGTTAATGCTAGAGAAGTGGGGACAGTGTTTAAAGGCTGCAGTGATTACACAGTTATATAATTAAATCCTAATGTTTTATTGTCTCAGGTAAAACACGTTTCAGGTGTTTTTTCTGATAAAAATAATTATAACTACTGTCTGAAATATTTAATTTTTAATCATCAATCCATCAATTTATACACTCTAAATTAATCTGTAGTTCAAATTTGTTGTTGAGAGAATTTTTGGCCTGGGACAGAAATTAAGCTGAACCATGAGATATGAGCAGTATATAAATATATATAAGTATATATATGTATATAAGTATATATAAGGTGAGCAAAGCTTTCACATTTCTGCTCCATCAGCAGGATGTTTCAGACCAGATTATTCCTCAGTAGGAAGCAAACTCAGATGCTTCTTATTTCTTTTAAGGAGCAAAACTAACAAAACAGCCACAGCAGCTACAACAGTGACAGCAGCAGCAGCAGCAGCAACAGCAGCAACAACCAGCGGGGCAGTCGGAGTTCCAACCTGCTCAACATCAGTGTTTCCATCAGCATCTTCTCTTTCCATGATGAGCTTCTCCAACGTGTCTTTGTTTGTTTCACCTGCAGAGGAAAGATCAGCTGTCAGAGCAGAACCCTTCAGACAAAGCAGCAGCAAAGAGTCCTGCAGGTCAAAGGACGAGGAGAGCAGCTTCATCTCCACGTCAGAAAACATGAAAACATCTGTTATAGGGACGTTTTTAACTTAGATAAAATACGTTTGGCTGCTGAGCGTCCACAGGAGCACTTTTAGCCTCCGTGTTAGCAGCATGCTGTGACTTTAACATTCAACAGTGTTAGCTTAATGCCTGTTTGTTATCTGTGTTACTCATAGCACAGTGAGTCACTCCACAGGTTTCACACCAGGCGACCTTCCTGATGCCACAGGGGATTCATGTGAATGTGTTAACCACTACACTGTGGAGGCATCGCATTTTTGTGACAAAGGCAGAAATATCAAACTGAATTGTAAAGGAGGCGGTTCTCAGGGGGAGCCCACTCACCTGTGACTGTGAGCTCGATGAAGTGGCTGATCTCAGTGTGAGCTCTCTTACTTCTCACAGGGTTCCTCACTGCTATGTGACACTCATATATCCCAGCGTCATTAAATGTGACGTTTTTCAGGATCAGAGAAAAGTCTCCGTCCTTCATCTCCGGGTTCCTCAGCTTCACTCGCCCGTGGAAAGATGGATGCTGGTAGTTTTCATAGGAGCGGCTGTTCCTGTAGAAGTAGACGTAGCCGTCTGTGTTCAGGTCAGGTCTGCTCCACTTCAGCACTGAGATGGTTTCATGTTTGGAGATCTGACACTGAAGAGTGACGTCCTCTCCGAGCTTCACCTGCACATCCTGCTGCAGAGCTGAAGACAAGAATCATCAGTTATCATTAGTTTCACGCCAAAGTTTGTTTTTTTTAAGACATGAAACTCATTTTAAAATGTCTGATATATATATATCAAATCAAACACTGCAGTTTACACAGGTGTTGGTCTAAAACCTGAAGAGAACCCTGCACAATGTCAAATGATCCTCATTTCCATAAAAATTTTTAATTTAGCACAATTGGTTTTTATTCTGTGGAATAAAACAAGGAAAGAATGAGGAAACGAAAGCAGGAATGTGATGAGCTCATGCTTATATGTAAATTGCGGCAATGCGATTTACAGAAAAGGGAAGAGCTTGTTTCAGAGAAATCATTACCAATTCACACACATTCAGTTTCACACTGACACTCTGATGAGTCAGCATTCAGCATCTTGCCACACAACACAGCCCAGCAGGACCACTTTGCCACTGTTGGGTTTGTTACTCATAAAAAAGTACTTGTTACTTTTCTTAAAAATAATGCAGTACATTAATTAATTAGTTACACTACTTGGTACATTACATTCCTCTTACGTCATAAAATGACCTGAAAAGCATCGTCACATAATTACCAGTTATAAACTAAGTGATTATAAGTTACTTTATTAGTTACTTTCAACAGCGGCCGGTCTTGTGCCAAAAAGTGATTGTCTGCCACAGGGTTATAATAGTTTTGGATTTTACATTATCGGTTAGTTTTAGTTAGTTTTTACTTTTTTTTTCTTTAATTCATTTAGTTTTAATTAGTTTTCAGAGTGGTTTTGCTCGTTTTTATTTTTTGTTTATTGCTTAGTTTTAGTTTAGTTTCGTTAGTTTCAGTATTAGTTTTAATTTTTCATACTTTGTCAGGTGCAAGATTCAAAGTACAAGAGTAACTCTTGTGTAATAAAAACTCAACAAAAGATACCGTTTAAAGAAATTTATTCAACAACCAAGTGTTCAAAAGACAGCAGCACTACGTGCT
The DNA here is from genome assembly GCF_007364275.1 of Archocentrus centrarchus. Classification (NCBI taxonomy): domain Eukaryota; kingdom Metazoa; phylum Chordata; class Actinopteri; order Cichliformes; family Cichlidae; genus Archocentrus; species Archocentrus centrarchus. The sequence continues at coordinate 24,537 of NW_022060262.1, read as the reverse complement.
AAATGTGTGTAAAAAATGTGTTTCCGTAGCTGCCTTGTGTGCGCTTCTCAGGGTGTTGTTGATATTGGTGTTTTTTCCTCACCGAGACGTGTTCCTATGGAGCTAAATTGGGGCCATAAAGTTTGTTCGAAAAAAAATAAATTGAAACTGAAAAATTATTTTGAACGTTTTGCAACCAAAAAAAAATAGTTTGAAAATGAAAAAAAGTTTTGCAACTGAAAAAAAAAGATGTGAAACTTAAAAAATTTATTTCAAAACTACATTTCAGATTCAAGTTTTTTTTTTTTCCACTTTCAGATTTTTTTTCGCAGTTTAAATTTTTTTTTCGAGTTCAAAGTTTTGGCCCTGTTTTGGGTTGGGGGGCGGAGCCTCAGATGAGGGGGGTGTGGAATCATGACAATGGCAATGGCAGTTTTACCTTGATTAAATATATATATATAAAATTCACTTTGCCAGAAACTGATTGCAGCTTGTACCTTGTGATAGAAATGCTGTTTCTCTCTCAGATATCATTCAGAGAATGTTTGACACGTTTCACAGATTATAGGTCAACAAGTCATTTACAGCAGTTTAAATACAGGCGATCACTTGTCGGCAAATATCGAAAATCACTTTTTGGCACAACACCGGCAGCACCCCCGCTGCCTCAACATAAAAATGACAACCAGGAAACGAGGGCGAGTCAGCCGTGTTTAAGGGCAGCATTTCCTCTGCTACATACTGTCCGACCATCATCCACTTACTAGTTTGTACCAAAGTCCAGATTTCGTTGTTTGGGTGCTGGGGGGCTCCTGCATTAGCCGCAGCTCTGCTTCGCTCCACCTGGTGGGACTCGCTCTGTAAGTGTGACTGCTCCGTGACTCCAGATGTTTCTTCAAATCTGACTTAATGTATTTGAACCTAGACAGCACTTTGTCGCCAGCACAGAGCGCACAGCTAACCTTGATATTGTCATCTTTAGCTGACACAGACTCACAATAGTGCCTGTATTTTAGCTAGAAACGCGCATCTCTCTCCTCCCTGCATTGTTTATGTTTGTGTCGCTGTGCTGTTATTGTCCTCATGCTGCAAAGGGGACGCAATTGTCCCATCGGCCAGCGGTCACTCCCCGAGACTCAAGAAGAAAGCAAAAGTATATCTTTGTACTGAGGAAAATGACAAAAAAGTAACGCACAGGGACCTGGATAAGTAACTTTAATTTAATGGACTGCAAATACTAACGCGTTAGATTACTCGTTACCGAGAAAAAGTAGTCAGAGTAGAGTAAGGCGGGATGTCAGTGATGTCAGTAACGCACTTAGTAATGAGTTACTGACATCACTGGTGGTTTGAGAAAAAATAACAAAGTTGCTGGACTCACCTGTAGACAGAGAAATTAGTGACAAAAACAGCAGAAATTTGACCGAAGCCATCTGTGACAGCAGGGTGGAGAGGGGAGCAGAAGCCTGACCTGAACAGAGTGAAGAACATTTACAGTACAGAGCAGCTATTTCACAGAAAGGCTGGGGATGAGGGAGGGAACACAGAACAGAAACTGAAACTATGTTTATTCAAATGTAAAAGCACGTGAGATTAAAATTCTGTGTCCAAGCAGAACTGTAAACAGCAGCGCATACAGCACACAGCAGGGACAGCAGCGCTAAATGATCCCCAACGCCCAAATTATTCAGTTCCACAACATTTTAGTGAGAACATCTCAGGAAGAGGATGTTAAAAAAATGGTAATGTGATGAGTATATGTATGATATCATTGCCCAGGTGGTTCTCAGCTCGAAACCGGAACAAATTAAATGATCTGTTTGTTTGTTTAAGGCACTCTCACAGTCAAAGTATCCATGTGCTGAATTCAACATATGAATAATACCGATCGAGTGCTTCAAAGTTTCTGTTTTCTATTAATCAGAACAGAAACAGAACATCTGCCCTTTCATACAAACCCTCTACCTCAAGATAAATAATAATAATAATAATGCATTAGTCTTATATAGCGCTTTTCTAGACACCTTTACAATTTCATGCACTATTCATTCATTCTTGCCTCTGTTTTACTTTACAGTTCTAATTTAATTCTGCTGTAGAATAAACGAGTGTCGGGATCAACACGAATAAAATGTTATTTAAAGCTATGGAAAAGTATCAACATACAGTTTAATCCAAAAGTGAAACTAATTTCAGGTTCAGCCAGCCGTGATAAGATTTTAATCTGGTGACGGTGTGCTCAGACTGAAACCAAAACTTCTCTGTGTGCAATTTCCTTAGATTTAATTTTAGAACAGAAACTATTTGATTTGGCTGCTTTAAGCGTGATACAGAGGCTCTGCTGACCGAGCCGGTTTATATCTGCAGCTTTTTTAATCTAGAGCCTGGTGGGACTCGTGTGAATGGAGCCCAGCGGTAGAGCCACAGCGCTGTTTCTCTGCAGCTTGCATGTATCCAGGGGAGTGGTGGCCATCGGGAGGTTTCCCGAACTGCCGGTCGTGTCCAGGTCGAACCGGCCGGTGAACAGATTATGTTTTATTTTACCCAATGAAGCACAGCAGCGCGCTGCAGATCTCGCGGCCACGCGCCCGGACTGAATTTCAACCCCAGCCCTGCATATCTCCAGCTGGTGATGCAGAAAGTGTATAAATGTGTTTGTTTTGTTCCGATGCTGCTGAGGCTCTTTAACGTCGCTGGAACTGCAGCTGCTAACACGGATTAGAGACTGTTCAGTTACATTAGCAGGATATTTATCACCGATAATGTTCAGTCAGTAAAGCTCGGGTCTGTTTGGCTTCAAACTGTCCTCACACTGACTCAGAGTCAGACCTGAACGCACGGAGCAGCCTGCAGTTATATCACAGTAATGTCTCTGAGAGAGGCGGCGCTCAAATAGAGGCGCGCAGAAGAAGAAACAAACAAAACGACCCGTGCGTGAGCGCGCACAGACAGACGCAGACGTTTTTAACCATCCTTCTGCTTTAGGTTTTTTTGGAACCATCGAAAACCAATAAAACACATTCAACCCGCTCCGTAGTCGCAGCACTGTGTTTCTGTAACTGTAACTGTGTATCTGCAGTGAGCGCTGCGTGGGTTATTAAAGGCCCATTTACATGATAAATATGAGCAAAGCTCTTATTTGACTGCTGGATTCAGAACAAGTTAAAGCTCACCTGCAGCTCAGCTCCAGCAGTCATTTCCGCCTCATTGTTCTGCTGGTGCGACTCTTCAAAGTTTTCCAAATATCCAAAGGATGCTGGGATTCCCGAGGATAGCAGAATATCCGAGTTTAAAACCTGACGAGATGTTAAAGAAAGCCGAAAGTCTCCGAGTGTGAGAGCAGGTTGTTTACAGCAGCTCGCTCTGACTGTTAGTGTTCTTCCTCGTGACCTACTGGGGGTGGGGTCATAAACACGTGCGCAATAACAAAGGAGCTGAAGTTACTGAAAGAAAAAAAAAAGTTTATCCTGCTCCGAGCTGATCACAAACAAACGGATCATAACTCAATTAACTGTCACTTAAAACCCACCACGGAAGCTGTTAGAATGAAACTGATTCATGCTCAGCTTTATTCTGTTCATCTGGGACTTTTTCTATTTTTGATCTCTCGTCCTCAGGAGCCTCAAACTGAGACGATGTCTCTTTGCTCACACAGTCGAGCACACACTGGTGCAGCTTTGAGTTGTGTCTCCTTTCTAAGGCTGTAGTCACCGTAATAAATTTACAGACATTAATCAATAACTGATCACATGATCAGATCTTAGAAGCACTCACTCAATAGGTCACAAGCCTCTCAGCCTCATCTTCATCTCAGCTTGTATCTTCATCACATCTTTCTCGCATCTGTCTGCTCCACCTGGATGTGTTGTCTTCTTCTTTACCTGCAGGACTGCCCCCCCCCCTGTCACTGACTCTCTGCTGTCCTCCAATAATATCCATCCATCCATCCATCCATCCATCCATCCATCCATCCATCCTCTTCCACTTATGTGGAGCCTATCCCAGCTGTCATAGGGCAAGAGGCAGAGTACACCCTGTACAGGTCACATCCACACTCACATTCACACCTATGGGCAATTTAGAATCACCAATGAACCTAACCCCAGTACTGCATGTCTTTGGACTGTGGGAGGAAACCCACGCAGACACGAGGAGAACATGCAAACTCCACACAGAGAGACCAGAGCCAAGCTGGAGTCAAACCCAGGCCTTCTAGCTTTGAGGCAACAGTGCAGGAGGAACTTTAATAAAACACAGCATCACAGGTCACTCAGAGTGAAACTGAAGGAGCTTCATTCAAATCTGATCCAGGGTCAGTTTGAAGTAAGACTGAAACAATAAATGAAATCCAAATCAGAGCGTTTATTTAAACACAAAAGCAGAAATATATCCAAATGATCTTCACACAGTCAGACAACTCGGGGTGTTTGTCAATTCAGGATGTGTTGAGCCAGGGTGGGTCAGTGGGGTGGGGGTTTCCTGTTAAACTGGCATACTGCTTGGAGAGCTGATCCGGCACATTTAAAGTCAGTCTGTGTCGTCCCCACAGAAATCATTTCCTCAGCTGGCGCCCATCCAACAAGGTCAGTTTTTACTCTCAGCCTGAACCTCTGTGCAGGTTTGAAGTTTGTAAAACATGTAAATCAGGTTCCATCTACCAGGTCCTGGCTCAGCTGCCTCGTGTGTTCCAGATGTTTCCTCTGATGGCTTCACTGACCACGATGCTCTTCTTTAGTTCTCCATGGACTAAGTGTGCTGCAGGGATTTGGGCATGTCCCACACTGTGATCCACACCGATGCTAAAGCATTCCTTTGGTTTGTTGGGATTGTTAACTGGTCACTGATAAGATTAAAAAGCTGTATGTACATTATTACAAAGTCCAAAAAATATAAAAGTCAGCGGACAGAAATAATAACTTGGCAGGCAGGAACTACACAACAAAACAAACTGATGCTGGAAAGTCAAAAGTAAAGTCAAAGTACAAAGTAAAAGTGGAAATAAAAAAAAAAATAAATAAACAAATACAAAGGCAGGAAACTCCCACTGAACAAAAATGCTAGGGGAACTCTGTGCGTGTGTGGGCGTGTGTGGGTGTGGGTGTGTGTGGGTGGGGGGGGGGGTTACCAGCAAAGCACAATGAATAGATAACAGTGATGTGCAGTCAGGTGAGGCAGTGCCTCCCGTCATCATGACAAGTAGAATAGAATAGAATACAATGCCTTTATTGTCATTATACAGGATGTACAATGCGATTGGAGGGCCACTCCTGTTCAGTGCCATGCAACAGAAAATCAAACTCTCTAAAATAAAAATAAAAATATTATAATCTAGTATAATCAAGAAATATACAGAAAATAAACAATGTATAAAATATACAAAAATAGAATGTATAGAAATATATACATACATTAAACATACGTAAACATACATAAAATATTAACAATGATGAGAAAATACATTTGACCACTTCACTGTTCAATAAAACTGTTTTCTGAATTATTTCAACACTTTAATGGTCAAAATCGCGGAATTTACACATCGCCTGTTCAAACACATGAAGAAATGCGGGGAGAGGCAGTGCAGTGCAGTGGTTCACCTCTGGTGGCGCTGTGTCACATACAACAAATGAAGCAGGCGGTTGGCGCATGCCCATTGCTGTCTCTCTTTATATCACTAATATACATGTTTGATTACACATGTGCTGCACATGCTGATGTTCCACAGTCTGTGTAACAAACTGAAAGAATGTGTGTGACGTGTTTATTCTTTATGATCGGTCATAAATTCATGGTGAAAATAAGCAGGGGGAGGCAGGAAGTACCGTGTCGCACCAATAGGGGGCAGTGCTGTCCATTATTCAAGAAAAATTTTAAATTCTATTTAAAAGGAAGCCAAGGAAGAGGAGCCAGTATGGGAGAACTCTGCTCTCTTGATCACAAATCACAGAGATTTAAGACTGTGTGCTGGAAGAGTGTGACCTTTCTCCACTTGTCTCAATTTATTTGGAATGTTAAAGATGTTAAAAAACTACACAGATTACCAGTTAACGAATTAGCCTCTTAATTCTAAATGAGCTCAATGAACTCAGAGATGACCTGGAATCTACAAATTTGAAGGAGTTTCCATTAGTACATGGTACCAGGTAGCAGATACTTTATTTTAGTACTCACTCAGCCGGAGTTCCAAGTGATCTGAGGAGATCCTAAACTGTGATGTGGAAGAACAGCAAATTCACAGTTCTGGACATTTCAGACCACACTCAAAAAAAGGAATTTAGGTTGTCATTACATTAAAAAAATAGTAACATGTTTTTTAACAAAATAATTTCATGTTTCAAAGGCAACGTGATAAAATCATGTCAGATAAGCATGAAATTTAACAACCTAACGTTCATGAAATTCAGTCATGTTGAGATAACATGATTCAATGGAGTCAGAATGATCTTGCGCCGAAGACGGAGCAGCGAGATCACGGGAGATCACGCGAGATCACGCGAGATGACATACCATTTGGTGTGCCCGGGAAATTTCGAATGGCAGTTATCAAGCGAAGAAGGAAGTTGGCTGGCGTGCATCATAAAAGGTAAGATTCAGTCTTTTTTTTTTCTCGTCCGTCTAAATGCAAATGATAATATGTGAATCAAATCATCAGCAGACTTTTAATCATTTTCCGTAATATTTGGTCGCGTAACATGTTTGTTAGCTAAAGTGACGATAGTTAGCTGGCAATTATTCGTGCTTCTCTACCATTTGCGCCAATGTTTTGCCTGTTCCATGCTTGTATATGGCACATTATTTTATGTTGTGTGGATTAAATAGGTTAATTTTAGGCACAAACAATGCTTCGTTTTAACTCTGCAGCTCCTGGAGCGATGTCGCTCGCGCTCCATTCATTTTTTCCTATAGAACTTGTGTGATGAGGCCACCGTGGCTTCACACAAGTTCCATAGGAAATGAATGGAGAGGGAGTGACGGATTTCCATCATATGGACAAAACGACCCTTTAACACGAGTGGATCATCGCGTACAAGTTTTTCCACGCCTCCACAGCTCTGTGCTGTGAGCGTGCATGCGTGTGTTGTGCTCGCTGTGCAGAGGTCAGCTGTTATTTTTTCTTTACGTCAGCTGAAGCCACCGTTAGCAGCCATCGTTCAGTGTTGGTCTTGTGCGAAATTCTGTTCCCGTGTGAAAATCTGTTCCCCCTGTGTTGGGAGCACGCACTGCAGCCAGAGAGGCGGATCGAACTGTCTTCAGCAAACCTCATTTGGTATTTTCCCCAGTGATTTATGTACAACCTTCCCTACCACCCCTAACGTGCCCTATATTTCCAGTTGTATTATCATGTTGCATTCCAGAGACCTATACCAAAAGTTTGAATACATGTATAGATGCACCTCTGCTCAGGATGAATTAAATATTTTAATGGTTGAAAATTTATCTGATCTCTTTCAGAACATCACTTGTCTGTTGTTCATCTGCATGAGTACCAGTGAAGGGGGTCATCGGCCATCAAGTTTTTGATTTCAGTGGTTAATAGTAAGTTTTACCAGATCTGAAGTGACTGATTCTAATGTTGGAGTGCTTATAAAGCTAAACCTGCATGTGAAGAAGCCAAAAAAAGCAGAAGTAAATTACTGCCCCAGCTATCCAGCCAGTGAAACAGCAGAGACACTGGAAGAGTTGAGAGTGACGCTCCTCTCAGAAGTAAAAAGAGAAACAATCATCAGAAGTTGGCAGAAATGATGGACAAGACCTTTGCACTCAGAAGGCAAGAATGTATTTGGAGAGGCCCCCATGATAGCAACAAGGTGGCGAGCTCTCTTCCATGTTGTGACATAAGTGGATGAATGCATAAAAGAACAAGCCCCACTGCATGCAATGTGTCACAATACTATTGGCAGACTCCGAGAAGTTACTCATACTGATGTGGATTTACTGAAGGCCAGCAACTGTAGCCTAAGGCTACATTCACACTGCAGCCTGAAGTGACCCAAATCTTTTTTTTTTTTTTTTGCCCTTATGTGACCTGTATCTGATCTTTTCATGTCAGTCTGAACAACATTGGATTTCACAAAAAATCGGAATTGAGCATTAAGGCCTGCACTGTGAATGTAGCTTTAGTTGGCCTTCTGACAAAGAAAGTTCATGTATAGATAAATACATGTTTTATGCATTTACATTTCTTAAACAGAACTGCTATCTCAAACGATTACCAAAGGTGACGGTACAGTGCCAAACTAAGTTTTGTCTACTTTTTGGTTTTTTTTTGTAGGTGAGTGCAGAGTTCGAGAGAATCACAACAATCCATTTGCAGTCAACATTCTTCTCCAGGCTTGATGTTCAATCTGCAAACCTAATGAAGGCGTATGCCAAGAAAGGAGGCGTTCAAGGGAGAAAAATCAAGACCATCCTGGCACCCATAACCCAGGTATGATACCAGTGTAAAAGTGACATTACTGAAAACTTGTCTATTGTAGAAATGACTGAGCACCACATCCTTTGTTAAACTAGAAGGATGTAAACTGTTTTGGAGTGGTCTACTTTTCACATATTTCAGGCATAAATATTTCTTAGATGACATCTTCAACTAGGTGGTAAATAAAATGTTAAAATAATTCATTTTAATCATGGCGTGATGAAAGGAAAACACAAAGTAGTAAAATAGTTAAGTAATGGATTCTTAAAGATCTTTTAAACAGACTATCCCTGATCAAACAATCTAAGCTGTATAAAATGTTAGCCACTGATCACTTTTATATTATGACTTCCTTTGAATTTAGTTAAGTTTCCAAGTGTGTGAACCTACACTGCTGGATTGTTGAAATTGTGTTTTCACTGTTTTCTTCTTTTTCTGATCTGCATATTAAGAATGAAACTATTGAAGTCAGAAGAGAATACATCCTCAAAGGTCTCTGCATGTACCTGAATGAAGACCCAGAGAAGCTGGTGAAGGAATACCTGGTATGTTAATTTACCTATGTGTTTATGATAGGGATGATCAGAGTTGGAGTTAATTGGGCTTCCTGTGTATTCCTATTAGATTTAAAATTATGTTAAGAGAAGGTCATTAAAACTCTTCTTTTTCTTCTTTCTCTTGGTTAAATTTCCAGTTCCAATTTATTTATAATGTTCATTTAAAAATAACAAAAATTTGACCAGACATTTAAAAACATGCACCATACTTTGGCACAATCACAAACCACCCTTACCTACTAGACATTTACAACCCATTGTTACTCTAAATTGAATCACATGCTGTCGTTGAGGGTCACTTGAAGAAGGGGGAAGGTATAAGCACTGACTTGTGGGACGTCTTTACTAGGGCTGGGTGGTATATCGAGTTTTTAAGAAATCTCGATATATATTTTTATATGCGATATAAGATGAGACAATATCATTTATATCGATATAGTCATGTTACAGTCATACTTGTTTGTCTCTGAAAAACTTCACACTGCCTCACCTTTCTCCCTCACCGCTTCACCCATAAATAATGCAGGAAGCGACAGCATGGCAGTGTTGCCAACTTAGCGAATTTGTCACTAGATTCAGTGGCTTTTCAGACCCCGCTGGTGACTTTTTTTTTTTTAACCAAAAAGCACCTCGCGACCAATGTAGCGACTTTTCCCGGTGATGTTGCCGATTTTTGGAGAGTTTTGGAAACCTGAAATCCGCCGCTGTCGCTGTGTTTTGTGTACATACAGCCTTCTACTGTGTCCATTTATATGCTTTGGCATTGCCTGGACCCCAAGAGTCCCTGGCCATACCACAACTAGATAGCATAATTTGGTTTGTACTGTAAGTCATGTGACCTTAAAAGCGGAGGTGGGTCTTTTTGTGTGCATGCATTGTCATGGCATTTACTCCATCATGGGAACAAGACAGGTTCTGCACATGGAAGATGTTTGGTTTGTATATAGAGTTGCTATGAGGGCTTTGTACTCGCCCATAAGTATGACTGGTTTGGAATGACAGGCAATGTGGCAGACCCTCCAAGCAAACTTGCAAATTGAGGGTGACTGGCCATGGAATACTGGGCCTGTTTGGGATTCACCCTCTGTCCTTGTCTTTCTGACAATAACAAACACACATACCCTACTTAGCTCCTAGTTTTTCCTGTAATGAGAAATATACCTTTTCCAAATTGGAAAATCTAACGCTGGACTCACGATTACCACAGACAGGCCTATGGTGGAGCTTAGTTGTTGGAAGTATTTCACCATGACTCAGTCAAATTTTTATGTTAATTGGTTATTTGATTACATGTGTTTTGTTATGAATATGGATTAGGGTAGTGAAAGCTGTTTTACATACTGTAAAGATTGTGTACTGTAAATATGAATGCAGTGCAAATCAATTTAAGAAATCTTTATTCTTTTTTGCAGGATGTCAATGAAGGTGCTCAAACGGCCATAGCAGAGACTGCGTTTGAAATCTTTGTCCTTCAAGCAGAAGGTGCAGAGCCTGGTGATGACCCCATGGATGTTGGGAGTGGAAGTGATGAGTAACTTGGACAGTGTATCTTTTGCTGTAGAGAAGTTGCTGGGTCTTGTCTATGTGCTAAGAGAGGCAAGAGGTTTATTCCTTGTTTAGTAGTCAGCAAGCATCTGCACTGCCCATGTAAAAGTAAATGCATTACATTTTTGGAAATACATTTTTAGAAATACAATTCTATTGTATTTTTTCTAATTTGTTGTGTATTCTTTCCACCCTTTCAACCAGTACTGTTAAAACACTTAATTTATTAACACTAAAAAACTATTCTTTAAGGTAACGTAATTCAATCATGGAAAGTATTTCCACAAGATTAAATTGCTTTCTTTCAGCATAAAGCAAATTTGTTAGGCTAACTTAATTTCCATGAATTGGATCAACTTAATTAAGTAGTGTAGTTATACCACTGTAAAATAAGTTGAATTCAACTAAATTTGAATTCATCTGAAACAAGTAAATTCATTTAGTTGGTCCAAAACATTACAAATTAGTTGGGCTGGCTCTATTAAATTAAATTGGGCCCAACTATAGTAAATAGGTTGAATCAACCTTAATAAATTAAGTTGAACCAACACAGGTGCTTTAAATTGGAGCAACAGAATTACATAATGCTGAAATAAAGTAAAGTAATCATGTGGAAATCTTTTCCATGATTTTTTATGTTAATCCAAAGAGTTATTTTTTTGAGTGCAACTGCTGGTTATGTGCCTCAGTGGGCTGCTTCTTCTTCCTTTTAAATCTCCACAGAACTACAGAACCAGCTACAGCAGCAGAGCAGCCCAGCAACAACAACAACAACAACAACAACAACAGCAGGAAGAACCATCAGGACAGTCGGAGTTTCCTCTTCTACCACCAAGCGTGTTTTCATCTTCACGTTCTCCTTCTGTGACGTTCGTCTCCATCATGTTTCCATGTGTTTCACCTGCAGAGGAAACATTAACAATCAGAGCAGAAACACTGAGACACCAAAGCAGCAGTGAACCAACAGGTGTGTGTTCAACAGGTGAAACTGCAGAGACAGCAGCTTCAGCTGCTCATCAGAAAAAAGCTATTTGAGAGCAGCTTCAGCAGTAAAGAGGACTGTGGCTGAGTTTTAGCTCAGCACCACGTTACAAATGGAGAAAATTATAACTGGCTCATAAAGCTGTGCAGTTTTAGATTCTCACAGTTTTTAATTTTACACTTAAAATTTATTTTCTTTTTCCACGTTTTTATGATATGAGACCTGAGTGTGAGCTCCACAGACTCACCTGTGACTGTGAGGTTGATGAAGTGGCTGATCTCAGTGTGAGCTCTGTTCTGCTCCCAGTTTCCTCACTGCTATGTGACACTCATATATCCCAGTGTCATTAAACGTCACGTTCTCCAGGATCAGAGAAACGTCTCCGTCCTTCATCTCCGGGTTCCTCAGCTTCACTCGGCCGTGGAAAGATGGATGCTGGTAGTTTTCATAGGAGCGCCTGTTCCTGTAGAAGTAGACGTAGCCGTCTGTGTTCAGGTCAGCTCTGCTCCACTTCAGCACTGAGATGGTTTCATGTTTGGAGATCTGACACTGAAGAGTGACGTTCTCTCCAAGCTTCACCTGCACATCCTGCTGCAGAGCTGAAGGAAAGAGAGGAATCATCAGTTTCTCTCCCTTCACTGTTATTTTAACAGATAAAGCTGCTGAATAGCCGGGAAAAAAAAAAATGGCTGAACAAACTTCGGGGAAACGTTTAATCATTCAAACCTGAATCCAGTTTCCAGTCAAGTGAACAAACTTCTACGTGTGAAAAGTGAAGTCAGACCTCTGACTCAGTGGATTGCAGAACCACTTTTAGCTACAATAACTCAAAGTAATCATTTTCTCCAGAACTTCATGAGTCTCTCACAGCTCTTCAGACTCATCTATAAAATTAGGCATAAAATTAGGAACATGGATGATTAACAGACACCAAAACAAATGTAGCCTCTAGCTCTCTGCAGCCTAACTTCAGCTAATTAGAGTCCCTGAACAAGACTGTTGTGTTTGTGCTGTTGGAGCATTTTTAATGCAAATAGCTGACATTTATTATGGCTGCTGTGCAGTTAATTAGCTAACAGACCATCCAAGAAGTCTGCTCCTGACCTGAGCAGCTGTGATCACAGCTGTCCTGTAAGGCTGTCAGGTGGTCTTCACCTGTGCACCTGAACACACATATTTGACGATGTGTTCAGTGTCCAGCTGGTGGTCCTGCTCTGCTTAAACCACCAAATGTAAATCAGTGACTTCTGACTGATGCTAATTCAATTTTATTTATAGCTCCAATTCACAACAACTGTCACCTCAAGCTGCTTTTTAATGCAGGCTACAGACCCCCTGTGAGCAGCACATGGTGACAGTGGGAAGGAAAAACTCCCTTTTAACAGGAAAAAGCCTCCAGCAGAACCAGGCTCAGGGAGGGGCAGTCATCTGCCGCGATGGGTTGGGGCCCCAGCAGCCTAGGCCTATAGCAGCATAACTAGGGGAGGGTTCAGGGTCACCTGATCCAGCCTTAACTAAGTCCTGCTGGACTTTCATTGATGTCACATTTGTGTGGATGGCCGTTTATGGTCACAGAGGAGGTTAAGGGATTAACTGCTTCACATTTTTAATCTATGACCAAACGTCAGGAAGCAGAAAGGGAAAAAGAGTCGGCCCTGAAGCTGCAAGGGGATCAGGTGGAGGAAGGCCAACCATTGGAGCAGGAAGCTCAGAGGACCTGCCAGCTTTAGATAAGCCTGAGCAGAGATGCTGTGACGGCACCTATGATCCATAACAAGAAACACGCACAACCACGCACACACAACCACACACATGCACACCCACACACAGAAATTAGGTTGAAATTGTTTTTTAGCATGAAAATAGGACAACACTGCCCACAACCACCAGATGTTCCACTGAGGACATGATACAGAAAATAGACAACCTAGTTTTGGAAAGAATTAGAGCACACACACACACACACACACACACGCACACGCACACACGCACACGCACACACTTCTGTTGCTGTCAGAGCTCAGTCAGAGTTCAAATGCACAGTTTACAATGTTAAACCCTTTAAAGGACAAACGTCTCCATCTGCTCCAAACCTCTCCAACATCTCCCGGGGTGCCAGGTAACAGCATTCCTGCATCTCACTGCAACCATTCCAGATGCTTCCAGAAGAGCTGCCATTGAACTCCATCAGACTGGATGAGTCAGTCGGGACAGCATCAAGTCCTGACTGAGCATCAGCATTTGTGAAAATGGATTGATCAGCTATAACGAGTGATGACACATTTGGCAGCTGTAGATACCGATATGTTTCCCACCTCAGAGCTTTCTGCTCAGGTTTCTGCTTGTTCTCATCATGCAGCAATTCCCTGCTGACAGTTTACAATCCAGCATTGAGACATCACAGTTTATTTTACACCTTTACCAGTGGGGGCATCCAAAGGGGGGGCTGAGTGCTCTGACAGATTTCTGATAGGATAGTTAATGAGCAGTGATGTCAGTAACGCGCTACTTAGTAACGCGTTACTCTAATCTGACTACTTTGTCTCGGTAACGAGTAATCTAACGTGTTACTATTTGCAGTCGAGTAATCAGATTAAAGTTACTTATCCAAGTAACTGTGCGTTACTATTTTTGTCATTTTCCTCAGTACAAAGATATATTTTTGCTTTCTTCTTGCGTCTCGGAGAGTGACGTCTGGCAGATGCGACAGTTAAGTCCCGTTTTCGGCATGAGGACAATAACAGCACAGCGACACAAATGTAAACAATGAAGGGAGGAGAGAGATGCACGTTTTCTAGCTGAAATACAGACACTATTGTGAGTCTGTGTCAGCTAAAGATGACATCAAGGTTAGTTGTTCGCTCTGTGCTGCGACAAAGTGCTGTCTAGCTTCAAAAACACTACGTCAGATATGAGGAAACATCTGGAGTCACGGCGCAGTCACACTTACAGAGCGAGTCGCAACAGGTGGAGCGAAGCAGAGCTGCGACTAATGCAGGAGCCCCCCAGCACCCAAACAGCAAAAGCTGGACTCCGGTACAAACCAGTAAATGGGGGGGGGCTGAAAAAGTTGAAAAGCCCTCTACTTTAGTATGTAGTAGAGGCTGGTATTGTGCAAAAAGTGATCGTCTGCCAAAAAGAAATTTTCGGTATTTGCCAGAAAAAAATCATTCCCTGTATTTAAACAGCTGTAAATGACTTGTTGACCTATAATCTGTGAAGCATATATCAAACATATCTCTCCTGAATGATATCAGGTTATTCTGAGTGAGAAACAGCATTTCTAGCACAAGGTAGAAGCTGCACTCAGTTTTTTGAAAAAGTGACTTTTATATATAGATTTTTTTTTTTTCAAGGTAAAAACTGTCTGACATTAAAAATGTCTTTTTAAACAGAAATCTGGCTCACAAAGCTGCAGAAATCACAACAAATATAACATCACAGTTATATAAAGATATTTGAAGTGGCCAAAAAGCTCTGGATTGATTATAATGTAGGTACAATAACACAGACTCCTAAAGATTGTTGAAAAACATCTTCTGCATTTTATGAAGGCTTACTTCATAAATCAGGCTGACTGAACTCTGTTTACCAATATAAGCAAAGATATACACATAAAAACACACAGAAACATCAGAATCACTTTATGACAGACGATCACTTTTTGGCACAAGACCGGCAGCTGTTGAAAGTAACTAATAAAGTAACTGTAATCTAACTTAGTTACTTCTAAAATTAAGTAATCAGTAAAGTAACTAAGTTACTTTTTACTTTTTTTCAAGGTAACTATACCATCACTGTTAATGAGTACTTTTACTTTTTCTCTGAAACTTTGGTACTCTT
Organism: Archocentrus centrarchus; assembly: GCF_007364275.1. Classification (NCBI taxonomy): domain Eukaryota; kingdom Metazoa; phylum Chordata; class Actinopteri; order Cichliformes; family Cichlidae; genus Archocentrus; species Archocentrus centrarchus. Next base: position 9,215 of record NW_022060262.1, on the reverse strand, counting down.
ACTTAAGTAAAGAGTCTAAAAAATTCATTTCAACAGTTTGTGAAACAACTCTAAACTCTGGAGATTATTAGTGATCAGTCTGTATGAGGGCTGAACTTGAGCCTGAGAATCAGAGTTTAATTTAGTTTAGCTTTAAATAATCCTGGAAACACTGCTGTGACAGCAGACACCCCCATCCCACAATCTGTAGTGTCAACATCATCTGTGGTCTCATTATTAGTCATTACAGTGCAATAAATAATCTGTTTCACTCACCTGTAGATGCAGAAATTAGAGACAAACACAGGAGCAGCTTGAAGGAGTCCATCAGTGACAGCAGAGAGAATGCAGACTGAACAGAAAGAGATTTGCAGTCAGGGCAAAACCTTTATGTAGAGGGAGGGGATTTTACCACAAAAACAAAACCAGAAAAAAAACCACCCCACAAATCATGTTACAACAGAAAATGAAATTCCAGAAGTATTCAATCACTTTCTCTCTCACACACACACACACACACACACACACACACACACACACACACACACACACACACACACACACACACACCCAAAATTTTTATATGATATTCAGGATTATTTTTCAAACAAAAGAACTAAGCAAAAATCAGAAAAAGGAATAAAAAAACTGAAAATGCATTAAAAAAAATAAGTATATGATATTCTCTAAAAACAATGAACTCCTGACTGCCCCCCCCCCCTTTTTTTTTGATTTTGCACTTTTATGTCCTTCAATGGGAGACAACAGTCACTTTGTATCCCTGAGCGCTCTTGACCCCCACTCCCTAACTCTACCATCCATACCAAAAAACAAACAAATGCAAAAAGGGGAGAAAAACAAGCCACACACACTGACTCAGATACACACACACTGACTCAGATACACACACACTGACTCAGATACACACACATAGACAGATACACACGCAGACACGTTTCCTTTTACTATGCGATTCAGCATATGCGAGTTTTTCCCAGATTCCTGACCTTTTGTTTTCAGGTGCACAATTTAAAACAAAGAATTGAACCAAACTTTTGCTTTATCTAATATCTGAGCGTCTCCCTCATAATTGTTTACATTTACTGCAACCTTGATATTTGTCCTCTGGACTTTATTCACCCTTAATTTGTTTTACCGGTTTCTTTAGGATTTCATCCCCCTTTTTTTTTTTTTTTCCTTTTTTCACTGCAGTATCAGCCCACTTGTTCTCACACACACACACAGATACACACATACACACAGGCCTCCTCATTCACACTTTTAGTTGCAACTTTTACTAACAATTTCATGCCAGTTTATTAGTCTATTTATTCATACAACACTTCTGTTACAATTTTTACTTACTGCCAACGTTTACCATGAGAGATCGCCCGAACTATTGGTTATGTTCAATTTTATCTAAAACAGATATGAGTCTATTCTACGAGCAAGTCATTATTTTAAGTCTAATCTGATTACAATGCCACCAGTCAGGCTTGACCTCTAGAACAGCTCTAATTAATGTTTTAGTGATTTCAGCACGCCACCACCCTAGCTATAAGTCTTTAATCCGGTTACTCGAACATTTAGATTAGCTCTATTAATGTTTTAGTGATTTCAGCACGCCACCACTACGGCGCGACATTAGCTATTGAGTCTTTAATCTGGTTACTCAAGCCACCGGTCAGGGCCCGGACATTTAGATTAGTTCTATTAATGTCTTAGTGACTCAAAAAAACCCAAAACACAATACTCTTTAGACTTTGCTGCACACACGTCACTACTCGTCATCTTTCATGTATAAAAACCAGTTCTCACACTCCATACTTAATGCTGTGGATTACAGGAGTTATTTCTATTCAGTAGAACTTTTTGGTTTAAATAAATTTAAACTATAGCCTACTGCTATAGGGCAGTTTTACATTTCCAGTATCTCACAATCCTTTTCTCACTTATTTCAACTCTTATAAATTTGTTCTCTCGAGACCTTACCTCCTCCTCACTCACAAAATTTCAACATCCAATTCTGCAGGATTCGGTTATTTAAAAACAGGTTTCTGTTTACCTTATTTATGAGGCGCCCCCCGTGAGTGTTTTGAGTTAAAGTCCCAAGGTGAGTCCTGGAGGAAATATTCCCCTTTGTCCTCTTTTGTCAATCATCCTCCTTCACAAATTACGTGTTATTACCTGTTATCAGTCCTTATCACATCGGGGTCACCATCTGACAGGTAACCAGATTGTTTATGAAGGAAGACACCTGAAACACTTTAATTAAAACAGTAAAACATTTAATATATTCAAGAATCAGTAAAATACACACATGCATGTGGGGACTCAGGAGAGACAGGCCTGTGTGTGTCCTCTCTCTCTCTGAGCCCGTGTTCCTGTCTAACCACATTTTTATGCTGAACGCCTCCTCCTATCTATACAAACAATCTCTGGGCGCTACGAGTTGACCTTCGTCACTCAGTCTTGTTCAAGCTGGTTTTCTCATGATTCCTCAGCTGTGGAGTCATGAAGCACATCATCTTCCTGATGTTTTAATTAAGCGTCCTTGTGGCCAGTCTTCAAGATAAGATGCACTGAAACAGAGAAGTTAGTCTAGTACTTTCTGATCAGTTGCTCTGTCTAATGTATTATTTAATTGTTTATTATCTGGTTGATCCACTGTTAATTATTTAATTTACTGGAGTTTACCTTTAAACATTTGTCCTTTATTCACTGAGTAAAAAATAATCCCTAACAAATCCCTGCCTCCACAAGAGCCTGTTTCAAACCAGCCTTAACAGAATCCTTCATCTTTTTATCAGATATGTCAATTTTGAACTGTTCCTCAGTACACAGTTCCAGTGCCAATTCTGAAGGAGCCTGAACAAAACTCTGCAAAACAGAAGCCATTTTCAACAAATTCCACAACCATTAAATTCACAAAAAGCAACCCACCTGCTGCCAGACTGGGTCTAGGACAGGAGACACACCCCACTATACCGCAAAACAGCTAACTGCACCCTAGGCTTCATGCACTCACATGTGGGGGGGGGTCTTAAGCATACAAACACAATGGAATGAAAAAAGTAACCAAAACCGGTCACCCTCCCCATCCATGGAGGTGCTCCCGAGCTGATGTCAGGGAAAAAGGGAACAGGGAAGCTCTACCCACGTTCACTGCCACCTAAAAAACAAAACACACCACGAGCGTCCTAATGACACTCGCTGATTAACCTCAAACGGGGAGGACTCCCACCAAACACAAACCCAGTATAGGCCCAAAGTGAGTCACAAAACCAACTAGCAAATGCTAACCAAACAAAAGGAACAGAAGGGCCGTGACAACTGGAATAATAATGTTGCAAATCACAATATTTCCCCTGTAAATTACCATAAAGGGGCAACATGGTGGGTTGCTTTATTGTACAGCATCCATTTCCACCAAGGACAAAAAACAACACAGTAATGATTTTGGCCTGATACAGCCATATTTTTGATAAATACCACAGCTCTGGTTTAAATCACTCATACATAGTGTTGGTAAAAGTCATCAAAAAAAAAGGAAGCTTTTGCTTCACCATATAGCAAGTGTTTTATATTTTAAAACAAACAAAAAGGAAAACAAATGTACCTTTTTGTAAATATAAAGTGATTTTTAAATATTTAATTTCAATTGATACAGTTTCGCTGTCTTGTTTTCATGTAAAAACACTGTCATTCACATCGGTAATTCCTTATTGTGCTTTAAAATGCACACTTCTTAACTAATTCTTTAATGTCATCTGTTCATTACTTTTACTTGTAACCAATAAGCATTTTATTGAACCCTGTACGGACCAAATACTCACTGGAATTTATGAGCTGCATTCAGATAGTGTTTGAATATAGCAAATTATTGTACAAATTAAGTACATTATCAGTTCAAAAGTCCAAAAAAGAAACATGACTGAAATAAGAGAGCTGGTGGTTTGTAAAGATCAACAAAAAAAACACCAAACCCTTTTTAAGTTTTGAAAGGCATCATTTAAAACCAAGCCACTGCTTTTTGTTAGGCTTATAAGTGTATCAAATAAAGAAGCTGCTCAGTATAAAATAGCATCACCGAAGTCATGACCTTTTTTTAGTCGCTGCTAGAGCATTTCAGATTAGGGTCGTGTATCTGGTGCCACATGAGATACATGTGAGCTGAAAGGAATCTGTGAACGAGCAGAGTTCCTCTATAAAAGCAAGGATCATAGCCGTCAGCTTTGCTGGAAGCAAGATAAAGTCCAGTTAACTTCACACCAGCGTGGGACTCAGGTCGAAGTCTTGCTTTGAGCAGACACATTCCAAAGTAAACATCATCAATGGGATGAAGGGTGATAGATTGGGACACATTGTATATAATCAAAGCTGTGTAACCAGATAAAAGGAAACCCCCACCACTACAGTAAGGGGGATAAGAGTTTGACTCCTGCACCTGAACTGGAATATAATACTTACTGTTTTGATATCGAACGGGGCCAGTATTTTCGAACAGGTAGCCAGTAAAGAGGTGCTTCTGTCTAACATTGTTGTCAAAGTATTGGAGATATTCTACCATGTTATCTGTGTTGGCAAAGACATCATCATCACCATTTAGCAGGAAGTGAACATGTGGACAGTTTCTTTCCATCCATTCGAGGAAGAGTGTTTGCTTCAAGGTGAGGTTGTAAAATGTGTCACTAAAGTCCCACTGGAGAATATCATTGTTCTCACGTTGCTCTATTTCAAGCAGTTTGTTCAGTCTCTCTTTCTCAAAACCAGCACCCGTTGTCCCTGAGATGAAGAGGGTTCGGATCCACACACCATTATGTAATCTCTCCTCAGCCCAGGTTTTGCGCAGTACTTCTCGACGGTCGTAGTTCAAAGGATGGCTTTTAATGACCAGTAGAAGAAAGACTCCTGCAGATCCATCGGGTCCTCCACACTTATCAGGAATGTCCAGTAGCATGGGGAAATGTCGACAGTGGCGATAGTACAGAAAGTCTTTTATATGACCAGGGAGAGAGCTGAAATTCGTGATGTTGGCAGCAGACGTGTTTTGTTGACACTTTGGCCAGGAATAAATGTAAGGTGAAGTTGTGGGGGGCAGCTTTGTTTGAATGACATCATTTCTCAGGATTCCTTGTAGTAGTGTATTATTATGGAGAAAAGTCACAACCAGGATGACAACTGTTGTAACCAGGAAAGCGACTTTTTTTGAGAGGTTCATCCTCAAAAATCTGTGGTGACAAGAAAGTTTTCACATTAGAAATTAGAAACCTTTTAAAACCCAGCAGTCTATCTGGCTTTTTCAGAGTTCTGAAGTTTTGCATTAACAGTGGTCTTTCACTGCAGGGACTACATCACAGGTACTCTAGAGCAGTGGTCCCCAACCTTTTTTGAACCACGGACTGGTTTAGGGTTAGAAAACATTTCCACGGACCAGCCTTTAAGGTGTGGCGGATAAATATGTCAAAATAAATGATACGACAGTAATAAAAAGTGTGGTATTTTCAGTATAATAATATAATAATTATATAAATAGTATAATAATTTTAAGTATAATAATAAATGTGAATCCTCTGTGTATTCCTATGCAACTCTATCAGCAGCATCCTCGTAATATCGTGCCAAAACATGAATAACATCCTCTCTACCCACAATGCTCTCTCGTCGCCATGGTGACGTTTAAACACGCCTTCAAAATAAGATACACCGCAAAAACAAATACAGTAGAAATCGCCTCAGTCAGATTCAAATGGTCCAGTTTGGGGTCTAATATCGAGTTTCGCTGCAATGGTTTCTGCTTCATGTCTGGATTTGCTTCTGCAAATTTTAGAACCTCATATTTTTGCTCATAAGTGCGATTTTGTAGATTACGCTTGCCTCCTGCGCTTCCCATGATTGTCTACGGTGAAATGAACTGATGTAGACACTAAAGCCAGGCGTTCTTAGTGTGTGTAGTTGTGTGCGAACGAGCCGATGCATGGAAGTGGATGAGGTAGGTGAATATCCCACTGATTTAGGAGACGATTATAGTGGGATTAATGTTAGGAAAACTCAGGACCTGCAGAAGCCATCGACTAGATGTGCGACTACGACTTAGGTGATTTTTACTGTATAAAGCGCATGAAAAATACAACTCACCATAACGCTGAATCAGTGTGAGCCCTGAGCTTGATTCTCTGATAACCGTTTTTGCTAGCTTGTGGGCTGGCTGGGTTCCGCACACACAATTACAAGCTTTGATTTCACATGGAGAGTCGCTGCAGAGCCGCGGTGTCGAGCACAGGAGAGTGAGCTTGATGCCTAATGTAGGTCAACCAACTGATTTTGTTAGACACAAAGCTTCTGGGTTTGATTTTAACAGTCATGTGACCAGAAAAATCTTGACACATCAAGAGGAAGTCATACAGGGAAGTAACGGAGAGAATCTGCCCATTTTTCAAAACAAAACATCATTGAGACTCAGATAATAAGTAAAGCGGAAATAATGTAAGTTATTTATTCTTTAAGTGCAGCCCGGCACCAAATGACCCACGGCCCGGTACCGCTCTACGGCCCGGGGATCGGGGACCTCTGCTCTAGACAAAAGAAAGAGATGTGTAATGTTAGAGACTGCTATGTGGTTTCTCCACCAGAGGCACTGAAGAGAAATCACACTGGGCTTCGTTTTGGATAAGAAATTTAGGTCACTGTGAGAAAACCTTGATCTGATTCAATTTGACCAGTAAAACCCCCAAAAATTCTTCAAGGACTTTAAAATTTAAAAACTGCACTTCTGTCGCCTCCCTATGTTACATTTGGTGGTTGCTTAGTAAATGTCATAGTAGAACGTGTTGACACTTTGATGCAGCAAAGGCAGTGATCGTCCTTCCGATGATCCCTTTGTCTCTTACTGCATTCATTGAGGTTCCTCATACCTTTTTTAATGTCTTCGAATCTTAAAGTTTGAATATGAATATGTGACCACTCTTCTTGGCACAACTGGAAGAGTTAATTTAATTGGTTGTTTTCCTGGCATGGACCTGGCTTTTAAGCATAGTTCACAAATTTTCAATAAAGTTGAGGCCGGGACTTTGAAGCTGCCCACACAGACAAGCCAAATGTCTTCTAGAGAAAAGTTTTATGGTCAGACGAGCCAAAGATTGAGCTATTTGGCCACAATAGTGGTACTGGTGCATTCCAGACGAAGGTGGACCTCAAAGTTCTTCAACTACATCTCAAAGTGTGGAAAATTTGTTGTTATGCTATTGTATGGCGTGAAAACACTGACTGCTGGAATATTTCGTCAGTGGTGGAAATAGTCTTAACAGTCTTTAAGGAATACAATAAGCTTAACTGACATCTGAAAAAAAGGAGGATTTAGTTTGTTTGATTGGCTATTTAAACTCCTCCTGGAGGGCATTCCAGCTTTTCTTGTTTCACTACATTCAGAGTATCTTTAGTTTGTGTCGTCTTTTCTGAATGTTCCAACAGGGTTGCAAAATAGTTAACAATGTGCTTAAAGCTATTCTCAAAGTAGTGAAAAGTCTAACTTTACTGTCAGCTTGAATGTCATTTAGAGAAATCCTTACACAAAATACAGCTCTGCACAAATATACACACAAATACACGAGTCATCTTGCTTTTGTCTTTGAAGAATTTCAGAATCTGCTGATAGTAATTTAGTCAAATTGCTTAAAAGGAAGAGTATCAAACAATTCTGCTGTCTACAAATTTGGTTCTTGTCACGCAAAGCAAAATTAAAGTAAAAAAACATTGGAGCAACAAGGAGATTATTCAGCAGAGCTTCTAAGTTTCATAACACCCTCGACTTTCGGACTCACTGCACTTTTACACTCTAATGCACTGACTTTTCACAACTACTCAAATAATCCAGACTTTAACCTGTTAACTGGCCACACCCAGTCTACTTTCAGTGATTCCCTCACACACCCAAAATAAATAAATGGTATATCTAAAAAAAGTTTCATGCACTTATATCTGGAATGAGATTCCATATTGCACTGGATCAATAAACCAACATTTACACTTCACAAACATGTATTTCACTGCTGAAAAAACACCTTAAACAACTGACTCAAATCTTACTAGCCACTATCTACTCACTTCACAAGTTCTCTCCTTTGATACACCTATGATGAACTGCATATATATATATATATATATATATATATATATATATATATATATATATATATATATATATACAGACTAAGTTAACATGAATATCTAAAAATATATCTGTTACTATAAACATCAATTTTGTTCAACAGTAATTACCTCAGCACACTGGCAGATCGGTGCAGTTGACAAGTACCCCTCAGGTCAGCTGTGAGAACATGCCTGAAGACAAGTTAAACTGCTTAAACTTAAAGGCTGTTACCAGGAAATACTTTGACTGCGTCCAGTTGATCCGGTACACCAAGGCAAACTATCCTTTTCAAACACTACATTATTCTAATTATTTGACGTAGGAGAAAATGTATTTAAATAAAAAAGATGAAATAATAAATAATACAAAGACAAATACATTTGTCATAGCTTGCTGACATTATTAAGGTGAAAGTTAGTGGCGCAGAAATGCAACCAGTGTACAGTCAACGTTACCTGAGAAGGCAGGACCGCGGTGAGGGCAGGGTGGAGACTGAGGCAAAACTGATGGGGCTGCTGAAATGCTTTCCAAATGGTTTTGTATGGCAGATCAAAAGCAGCATTTCCACACAGAATGACTCAGCACGGGTCGACTCACTCAACACAACACGCCACGGTCGTGTAGTGTTTCCATTGCAGCGCGGGCAGTAGGCTCAATGTCATTTGTATGCGACTCAAAACACTACACAACAATAGATGAGATAGAGGCAAGCTAACAGCTAATGCCAGTTTAATATCATCACCATGCATAAGTCCCCGGTACAATATTTTAATGGATGAAGGTTATCATTAAGTATAACCCTATAGCTCCGAACATGTTATAATCAGCTCAGTGTACTTCAAAAGTGCCACCGCTCGTGGACTTACGGCAACAATTACCATAATAAAACCATAGTAATACCCTATGTAGGTTGTGAAGTGCAGTTTCTCAGCTTTCAGAAACAGCTTGAATTTTTCCGATAGGACAAACGGTCGCGTTATTACGGTAATTCAAATTGCTTTGATCAGCCGCCGCAGGCTCGGCGTTAACCAGCCGTTCGCTTGTAGGGGCAGGAGCGCTCAGCGGCGATTGTCCGGCAGTATCAGGT